>NW_026555333.1:43669334-43731866 GCF_029017545.1 Prosopis cineraria
AAACTTTTAAAGGATGGCTTAAAAATTATATACTTAATTTATATACTTAATGTACTTATTTTAATTAATTAAATCAAGGCATGTGAACATTTTTAATGATTATTTATTCTATAACAAATTTTTTTTATTAATATATTAATACATTAAATATACTTATCTTGATTCAATTAGATAAAAATATATTAAATATATACATTAAATATATAAACTTAAGTATTTAAGTCTTACCCCGTTTTAAATTATCCCACAACCATAAAACTTTACTTTTAATTTTTTTATGGGTAATAAATTGTAAAATTTCAAAACATTAACCTTTTTAATTAAAAATGTAATAACAGTTTCAAATGGATAATGATGTTTTTCATAGGTGTAGCTACCAAATTAAATTATGCGAGTCCTTAAACTAATAATGATATTAATTAAATTCAGTCAAAAAATAATGATATTTAAATTATTAAATATCAAAGTGTTAATATTTCCATTAGATATTATTAAATTAAAAATAGTATTTTTCTTAATACCTCATCAATGTCGATTATCGTTCCGGCGATATGTCTACTAGTGGCAATTGTATAACCAGTAGCCATTGGTCAATTATTAGCACTAATGGTTCAAGGAGAGCGATCAAAGAGTATTACATTTTAGTTTTTCTCTTGTGTTAGAGATTGTCTGAATAATCCCGAAGACCTTTAGACGCTTTAGCATATAAAAAAGTTCCCCGGACTTAATTGACATCTTTAGTCCATTTTTTTGTTACACCCTTTAAATTAATTTCACTACGTTATATATTTAAAAAAGACCATTAATTCTTTCTTGCTAGTCAAATAGAAATGCATTTTGTTAATTAATTTTAGGATTGGGCCCCAATAATTTTATTGTATTTTGTTTTGGTCGCTATGTTTTTCTCTCAATGTTACAGGTTTTTTTATTTTTTTCACCTCTACAATGTTAATCCCTCTCCTTTTAAATATGTCTAGAGGGACAATGACATGGCACAAAAAACAGTATTAAATTGTTTGATGTGTAACTAACAACGTTAATGAAGATACTAGCATATTTAAAACACAATATGGGTTGGCAATTTGAATTAGCAGAAGGTTAAAAAAAAAAAGATGATTGTTTTATGATGAAGGCTATGTGACGACAACACTTGCTAGCATCGGAAAGTGATTTCCAGACATTGTAGGTCAAATCTTTTATTTTATGCATCAAATGCTCTAATTTAACTTAGTTAGCATTGCATTATCATTGTCATACCCCCAAATACGGCAGTAGCCAGCATAGAATATGCACACATAACCCATATCCTTTAGCCTTAATTCAATAAACTTCTAAAATTAATAATTTGAACTTGTTAATAATAAATAAAATAAATTCTTACCATACTTATATTATAGACAAAATATTTTTTTTTCTATTTATTTTAGAACATCCAAAAATTTCTATAACAACAAAATTTTTAATAGTTTAGCAATAAGGAGCTCTGCTCCTCAACATCAAATAGTCAATTTATACAAATAGATCAAGATCTTATCTAAATCAATGAAAAACACATAAAACAAACTATAAAAATAATAATTAAGCTCACGTTCAGACCAAGTGAGATTTGTCCCAAGAAATTCTTCTATATCAGTTTAGCGATAAAGCTCTTAATGATCAATAGTAGATACAGGTCCAGCTATTATCTGAAGTCAAAAATTTTTTAGTGAATAATATCCCAATTATAAAATTAAAGAATAACAAAAACATAACAAAGGAAATGTTTAACTACTTTAAAGAATTAATTTAGTATAATGTAAACATTTTTTTTCAAGATAAAATAAAAGAAAAATTTCCATGACATATTGACTTGGTGAACAACATACCTACATACATACATACATACATATCCATCCATCATCACTCATTCTCATTTTGCATAAATATAAATATAAAATTTATATTCAAATCATGAATGATTGAACTAGTAAAATGAAGATTGTAGTAACCTTGTCAATAAGATTAGAATAAAATCATATATATAATAAATGACTTAAAAATTAAATTATATTTTATTGGGACTTTACTAGAATAGATAACAAACGTGGACACACAATCCACAAGGGTAAGTAATCGAATGCAGCTCATGCCACGAAGACAAACATGGATACACAGTCCATGAGGGTAAATAATCTAATGCGATCTAAGTCATAAAAACAAACGTAAACACACAATTTACAAAGGTAAATAACCGAACATAGCCTGAGTTACAAATAAATATGAATACACGGCCCATAAGAGTAATACTAACCAAATGTGGCTTGAAACCACGAAAACAAATACATGTATTAGACCCCTAGATAACAAACGTGAGTGTAATACTCACAAATATCAAACGTGAGTATTATGCCCCTGAGTAACAAGCTAGTTAGGTTTTGGCCATGGTATGCCAAGGGCTAATGGAGCTTCTATTAGCAATCAGTGTTTTGTATATAGTCCCTTTAAAAACAATTTTTAAACATGCAAGAAAGTAATCACTTTTGAAATATAAATTTATTTTTTTAATATCAAATTTGCATGAATCATTTAAATCATCAATATTCCAAATATAAAAATTCATAATTAATTTCTCTTAAACTTGCCCACCAATTTCCAAGCTTGCCTTTTCCAGGTAGAAACATTCTAGAACTTGTATAAACATTTTTATCAAGTTGAAAAGTATATTTTATAGGGAAATGTACAATGCATATAGAAGTTTATCTATTCTTCAACATGAAAATGCAGGCTCAGTAATTTATTTAATAAAAAATTCAACATTTGTAACCACTTGAAATAGTACATGTAAAAAAAACTATTTTAGTAAAAAGAAATTTTATTGATAAGTTAATTGAGATGTTATCTACTTACCCATATGTTCACAAATCCAAAGAGTTACTTCTCTCAACTCCTATCAAGTTCCTCTTTTTCCCAACACTCTCTAAGATATAATAGGATTTCAATAGACTTTCTACAAGTTCAATAAATTTCCTTCCAAATTAACACAATCATAATTAATTTATACAATTCAAGTTTCCATGAACACCATCTTCTATATCGCAAAATTCCTCCAAAATACCTTAGCCACAACTAAACCTTTGACTGAGACATGATCCTCTCCCAGACCTTTCAACATCAACCCCTAATTTAATCAATTGGGATTCCTAACTCTTGCCCAATAATTTTCAATACCAACATTTAGATTTATTATACTTTCTAAATTCATATCCCATCAAGAATCAATTTAAACTTATATACAATTCTAACTCACTACCATCCTCCTCAACCAGTAACCAAAACAATTATAATGGAATCACTTCAAAAAAAAAAAACCATCCACTTTAAACCTGAATTTTAGTTTGCTTAAGTCCAAACTGCTCTCCCATTTATGCATCAAGCAAAATGTAACATCCTAAAAATTTTAAGACTCAATTTTAATTTAAAATAAAATATCTATAATTAAATTAAAATTAAGAATAATTTGATAGAAGTTCATAGTTGAATTTTACTAAGCAAAAGTTTGGTTTTATTTTATTTTTAACTATGAAAAAAATTATCAAAATTGACCCGAACTTTTATGCTATAATAAAAAATATTGGGCTCTTTTTTGTAATTTTTCTCAAAATGTTTTAAGATCAGTTTTTTAAAAAGAAACAGCACGCAGAAACTGAAAGTAGAAACAAATGAAAAGAAACGCACGGATGAGAGTGTGAGAGGAAGAAGAGAGGAGGAAGAAAAGGACTTAGACTCAAATTTGGAAGGCTTTGTAGCTGTTGTAAGCTCAGCTATACAGTAGATAAATTTTCTACTTCAATCCTCTTCCTTTCCTCTTAATTTTTTTTTCAATTTTTGGAAGAGAGAATTTTTAAATTTTGATCCCAAAGGCTTTATTTTTATAAGCTTTGGTTTCTTTAGATTCTTAAGAGGTTGTTTTGAGTTTTTATATGGTGTTCTAATATTTTGAGTGGATAATTGGATGAAAAGAGGTGTTTTGGGCACAAATTAAACCCCGAGAGATTGAGTTTTGCTCTTTAATAGTTAAAGCCTATTAATTTAGTTATAATCATGCTATTTGAAGCCAATAAGATTTAAATTAAACTTTAGTTTTCATTATAAGGGCTCATTGTGAAAGTTAGTAGTATTAAGTAAAGGTTTTTAGTTGATTAAATATTGTATGGTTTGGAAATTGACCTAGTGGTGGCTAATAAATGATTTTGATAGTTAAGTGATGCTATGTGACTGGTCAGTTTAATATATGGACCATTAGAATAGATTATAGCTCATTGACCCAAGTTATGTGGTATGAGTTATAGTCTTCTTTTATGCTATTTGCTGTGATAAGTGATGTAGATCACTTATATGTTATAGGGATTGTTGGTGGAATTTGTTTGGAAGTTAAAGGACAAGTCAAGTCATATTTTTATATAAAGGGAACCCTTTTGGTATAAAGGGGTTGAGGTAATAGAAGAATTTATATTTCTTATTACTTTGTTTAGCTATTTTTGAGTAGATATATTATCTAGCATGCATTACATGTTTTAAATAATTGAATGCAAATAAAATGTGTTTTATAAGGGTTTATGGAATATTACTTTAATAATAATGCATATGTGTTTACTATCTATTTAATAATGATGTTATTTAAGAAAATAAGATTATTAACATGCATTGTGGTCATAAAAATGAAGTTACACTTAGAAAGTACAACTAGGTTTGGTAACTTAGAAAGGCTAAGGAACTACTTAAGGGATAAATTATGAGCGTTATACTATCCTAGAGTGTTAAAGTGGTTAATACTCGAGAAAGGTAGAAAAGAATAGAAGGCATGATCTCGGTAGGAGTTCACTAATAGGGAGATATGGCCTTGTGATATTCTATGACTCACTGTTAGTACTTAGTGTTGCCTTTCGTATTGTGGGCTCAGTACACTAAAGTGGTTAGAGAATTGAGTGTTCAATACTTTTTAGTGGGAGAGAAAATCCGACATATGAAATGTGAGGTTAAGTACCTAGGCCAAGGTAGCTCTCACATGAAGAGTAAGTCGGGCTGGCTCTAGGAGAGAGTTAGCTTTGACTTCTTAAGATTCACGTTGAAGGGACACCGATGCTTTGGTAAACTAGATCATGCCTTGGTTTATATTTTATACCTGTGGAGGTACAGTGAGTGTAAGGTTTACCTACAAGCTAAAGAGTGTCAAGGGATATTCTATTGGTTAGGAAAGATCATATTGGCCTATTTTATACATTCAAACATTTTAATTAGTTAATTATATGTTATTTTGAATCTATTATTTATTTACTTGACTATGGCTTTTTTTGTAATAAGAAATATTGATTTTTCTGTTATTAAGACTATGGTTGTCTCACCCCTTTCTTCATAATATTTACAAGTCTAAGCAAAGGATCCAGTAATGGATGGGAAAAAGAGCCGAGCTAGGGTTTGTTTGTAGATTGTAAAGATATGCAACCCCTTTCTTTTGAGCAAGTATATTGTAATGTATTTAGGTTAGAATGCCAGTAGGATATGACTATACATATATGTGCATATGTGTGGATTGTGTATGAATTTTTACCGCTTGTAGGCTTGTGTTTAAGGAACTTGGTTATGGTATGTGGTTTTGATGGATTCATTTGATAGACAAAGTTTTTACTACAAGTAAATATTTATTTTGGTGTACATATATGAATATGTGTGATTTTACACACAATTGTAAAATGGTTGCATTGCGAATTGTATGCTAAGGGCAACATACATCTTGGATAGAGAGAGTAGGTGCGTGGGCCCTATGGGGATATCTGAGCGAAGAAAAAATATTTAGCATGTGCATTTATATAAATATATGGTATTTGAATTGATTTTTGACTACTCTTATATGATTCGTACATTTTGGGGGTTTAGGGTCCATTTTGAGAAATGGCACCCGGGTGGTCAAATTTTGATATAAGGAGTTTTTCTATCATTTGAATGTTCTATTAGGCACTCTTAGTCCTATTTGATATGTCCAAAGTATTCTCACAGGTTTGTGACCATTAGGATGAGATTTGGACAATTTTGAAAATGGTTTTTACCAAAAAGCTGTACTTTTGCATCTGGGTATTTGAATTTCAATCCAACCGTTGGATTTTCCTGAGATTTGGATCACAAGTAAAACATTTTATAATCTTCATGTGGGCTTTAGAATCACCTTGATTGGACATCATACAGAGAAACGGTATACTCCAGAAGTTAATTCAAAAGTGCTGTCATGACATTTATTTAATGCTGTCATGACAGCAAAGTTGCTGAATTTGTAACATGCATAAATTTTGATCTAGCCATTGGATCTTTTTGAAATTTGGTATACTTGTATTATCCTTTGATTTTGATGTATGGGCTCTGGAATCGCTCTGATCAGATGTCAGATGACGAAATGGTGCACTCCAAAAATTGGTCTAAATGTGCTGTCATGACAGCAAAAATGACAAACTTATAACATCCAATTTTTAATCTGATTGTTAAATCTTTTTGAAATTTGGTGCACTACTAGTAATCATTAAGAATGGCGCCTCCTAAAAGTTAGCCTGGGAGGGCTGTTATGATAGCAATTTAATGCTGTTATGACAGCATCTTTTTACCTCGCTTTTGCTTAACTTGCTTCCGTGTGCTATAAGTAGAACTTATAAATTTTTATAAAGGTTTTAAATGTTTATTTTGCGATGATGTATCTATTTAGTGATTTAAATGATTTATTTCTTAAGTTAGTTTTAGAATCAACTCCTTAACCATACTTAATTTATTTGAATTGTGTGATTTTTGGATAAGAACGCCTAGTGGTCAAATAAAGGATTTTCCTATAAAGATTGGACTACATCAGGGATCATCTCTGAGTCTTTATTTGTTCAACTTGATTTTAAATGTTTTGACGGAACATATTCAAGAGGAAATCCCGAAATGTATGCTCTTCGCGGATGATATAGTTCTTATAGCAGAGACAAGAGAAGAGGTTAATTGCAAACTTGAGTTATGGAGGAGGACATTGGAGTCGAAAGGTTTTCGTCTGAGTAGAAGTAAGATGGAATATTTATATTGTAAATTTGGTAAAGGACTATTCGAAAATAATTTGGAAGTGAAATTGGGAGATCAAATTATACCTTAAGTGGAAAAGTTTAGATATTTGGGAGCCATTATTCAAAATGATGGCGAAATCAGTGGAGATATTTCACATAGAATTCAAGCTGGGTGGTTTAATTGGAGAAAAGCTAAAGGAGTTATTTGTGACCGTAAGGTGCCTAATAAACTTAAAGGAAAGTTTTATCGCACTGCTATCAGACCGGAAATGTTATATAGTAGTGAATGCTGGGCTCTAACAGGACAACAAGTGCATAAAGTTGGAATAGCAGAGATGAGAATGTTACGATGGATGTGCGGACATACACATAAAGATAAAATTCGAAATGAGCACATACGCGAAAAAGTGAGGGTGGCACCTATTGAGGAAAAAATGGTAGAAAATCGGTTAAGATGGTTTGGGCATGTACAAAGAAGACCAAGGGAGGCACCAGTGAGAAGAGTAGAACATATAACTTTGAGTCCGATTAAGAGAGGTAGAGGAAGGCCTAAGAGAACACTCTTGGAAGTTGTTGAACGCGATCTCTTAATTAATAATATTCCTAAAAGCTTGATAAATGATAGAGCACAATGGCGTCTTGCAATCTATGTAGCCGACCCCACCTAGTGGGATAAAGGCTTGTTGTTGTTGTGTGATTTTTGGATAACACTCGGGGCAAGTGTTACAACAAACAATGAGGGAGAATCAATCTTTTTTTATTCCAGTAACCGATTCATCACACTTAGTTGCTACCATAGACCAATATCCATTTATCACATTTCAAATCATGCAACAATAACATGGTTTATAAGTCATCAACCACACAGCAAAAAATTTACTCTTCAAATCTCCTATTAAAAATTTTCTGAACATTTAAATAAATTTTCTATGCTTCTTAAAATCATCTCTTTATGCAAAATAAATTTAAATCCCTCATATTAGTCCTTAATATATTAAAAATAGTTAATTACTCTACTCCAACTCTTCTAGACATTTTATCAAACATGTAGAGTGCATTAAAAATTCATAGCATATCATCAAATTTCTAACTAACAATTTCAATCCACATAGCTTCCAATAAATCTAATAAGACTAATACCCCAATCATTCAGACATCACTATGATCATGATTGAGGGATCAAATGTGTGATGCAACAACAAAAAAGGAAGGTTCCTTTGAGCTTACCCACAATAAATCACACAAATGGGAAAAAGAAGGAAGAAGCATGAACAAAGACAGCAAAGCGACAGCATGGACAGAGGAAGATGTGGAAGAATTTGGCAACCTCTAGTAGTAAAAGATCTCCCACTTCACACATACATAAGCGACATATAGACGAAAGAGGAGGAAGAAGAATCCAGCAACACACTAACACACAAAGCAAGACATGAACAATAGAGAGAAATTTAGGCAGCATGAAATAAAGGGTGAAGAATTTGGTGACCTCCAGCAACAGCACTTGGGAAAACCCCTTACTCACTTACTCTCGCCGACGACTGAAAGAGGAGGAGAATTGCAAAGAAGGGTCTTGATGCACATAAAAACTAAAAAGACACCGCAAGTGTATGGGTCACAATTGTATCTAATGCCAAATCAAGGTTGATCTTACATAGAATTAATTAAATTGGCAACTAGACACTAAATTCCCAATTTCATTCAAGTTAAGTAAGCAACATTAAGTGATGAATGATTCAAGTTAAGAATAAAATAAAATGTAAAGTAGGCAACTGAGATTTTAAAGCACTCTAAAGTCAAGAAATGATTAGGAAAGCACCCTAGAGTTCTAATCCCTCATTTGCTCCATTGCACTTAACTTATCAATTAAATTGATTTTAATTTCAATTTTAACGGTTAGGACATTAGAATTAATTTTTAAATATCTTTCGATTACTCAAAATCTTACTTAATTCTAATCCAATAATTCCTTGCTAAAATTAGATTAAGAGCATTAAGTTTAAATCCCTTCTAACCACTTATGTCCTTTAAGTACATTCCTGTCCTAGAGGCAAATTACTATAATTAATCTTAAGCATTCAATTCGAATGGTCTAAATAGAAATTTCTTTTCTAAGTTCATTCTGTTCCTCCAAGTTATTACTTAATGGTGGCCAATTATCAAGCAACATCAATAAAAACTAGAATTAAAACATAAAACATCTATTAATCATAAAGTAATCAGTAAATTAAGATACAACTAGAGAAAATGAGTTCATAGAACTTTAGAGCATCAAGATTCAACTATACATAACTAAATACAATCTCAAAATAGCAAAATAATAGGACCAAGTCAAATGTATAAGAGAAAGAAGAGAAAAGTAAAGAAAAACTCAATGGAAACATAAAGCTCCAAAATCATCCCAAGCTCTTCAAAATTGGCTCTGGACCTTTAGAGAACGTAAAAAATAAAGCCTCCCTCAAGAAATCCTAATTTCCCTCTTTTATCAAACAGAAAAATTGAAACTGTGCGTTCTAGTATGAAACATCCAAAATCGTCTCAAGCTTTTCAAAATCACCTTTGGACCTTTAGAAAATGTAAAAAACAAAGCCTCCGTCAAAATACCCTACTTTTTCTCTTTTATTAGATAGAAAAATTGAAACTATGCGTTCTGGTGCAAAACTCACTATAGTGGGCCATGTTTCTAATTCAAAATTTGCCTTATAATATTGACCCACTATGGTGGCTGCTGTAGCAGGTGATCATAATAATTCAATTTCTTCATGAAAGTCATTATATTTTCTTTCTTAACCTCTTTCAAGTTCTTTTAGAGTTTCCTAAAATCCAAAATGACTATAATTAACAAAAAAAAATCCTCTAAAACAAAATCAAAATACAATATTTACAAGACAAGCTAATTAACATCAAAATAAACTCTAAACACAAGATAATTAATTAAAAATAACTAGATGACTCTCTAATTAACTAATAAAACTTCTCAAAATACATGAAAATATAGAGTCATTAGGTCTCAAAGGTTCAAGATCCCTCTCATCTTTGTCGGCACTCTCAAATGAAGATGGAGAAGAGAGCCGGTTAAAAAAAAAAAAAAATCCAATAGTGTGCTGTATTTTATTTTCCTTTATCAATAGGTGCATTTTGGTAATTTTTGAAAACTGAAGCAAAAATGAAATTTCTCATTTTGCACTACAAGATTCGAACTCGAAACCAAAAGGATAAGCTACCAGCCAATTTTCCACCAGCACACCGACGTTTCTCGTCATATTTATTCCAAAACTTAGTAACATCAAAATATGCTACTAATTAATTTTGTTAATTTCATATTTCTCTAGAGTCATTACAATTATCCCTCTAATAGAAGGACTAACATGGGAAAAACTATAAAGACCTAGAACATTTAAAAAAAAATATAAGAACTAATAACAAAATATCATAAAATTATAAAAATTAATAATTATGTTTTCCCATATATTCTAAGATATCTATTGTTGGGTGATGTGAGGAGGGAAATTCGTTGTAGAGAAGGAACTAGATTTTATTTTATAAATTTATTTTTCTAGCATATATCATATAAGAAGGACATCAAATTTATAGATAACAAATAAGAAATTGCAGTCGATCGATCCTAATTAGTTAATCAATTAAGGAGTGTTATACGCCATCACAACAATTGGACTTCTCACAACGTGTCTGCCATCCGACCATACCAACGACGATGAGATTGCTGAACGATCCGAAAGTTCCTTTCCACGAACATCGACCACAAAAGATTTCCTCTCATTCAATGATTTGAACCTCAGAACCTTAGGTTTCACTGTCAAAGTCATATTATTAAAACTTGGTGATGAAATACTTGCTTTGAACGTTGACTTGGCAAGTCCAACATTTGTCACTGTCCTATTGAACTGAACAGTGAATGACTTCAAAGGCTCAACTTTAGCCGCCAGTGAAGGATAATTAAGATTTTTCACCATGTCTGTGTGAGAAGAGCTAGGACATCTTCTGCTATAATTACCTCCAGAAATCTGCTTAATTTGTGTAGTGTTAAACCCTAAGTTGCATAACATTCTCACGTAATCTTCTTCAGATATGTCATAAATCAACCCAGGATCACTGGCCTGTACTGGATTCAGAAGTCCTGATCCGTATTCAAACTCACCAACCAAATCCAAAACTTCCACTTTCTTCATGGGTTTTGCTGTGGTTAAAATGGCTGATTTTGTAGCTGCAGGTGACCAATCCGGGTGAAGGGCCTTCAAATATGAAGCTATTCCAGAAACATGAGGGCAAGCCATTGAAGTTCCTGATAAAAAACTGTATCTCACAGATCTTTTGTCTTCTGAACTGCTTGAAACTGATGCAAGAGGTGAATATGCAGCCAAGATATCAACCCCTGGGGCACTTATATCAGGCTTCAAAATCTCGGCAACTACGAGATTAGGTCCACGTGAAGAGAAAAAAGCTGTTTTTGGAGCAGTTTTATCTCTCACAACCTCACTCTTCATAATCTCAGCTGTTGGGTCTTTACTTGAGTTTGTGTACAACACAAGACTTTCAAAACCCTCCTTGGGAATCTCCAGTGAAGGTAGCGACACAACCTCAGCATAATCACGAATTGCATTTTCGATCACACCCACAATACCATGTTCCTTAACGTTCTTGCCTTGAGGTAGTTCTCGACATAACACAATCTTACCTTTGACCAAGTCTGTGTCGTCAAGACAAGGACAATCACGTGAATTATTTTTAGGACAAGTCAACGGATCACCATTTATGTTAGCTATAGGATACTTTGACCCATTTGAGTTAAAAGCATTAATGGAAACACCGGTTAGTGTCTTGCCATTCCCAAGAACAACCTTGTCGATGATTTTGCGATCTGTAGTACTTGCAGCAACGGTTAGGATCCATGGTGCGACACTGGCGACGGTGGCAATCTCTGGGCCACTGTTGCCGGCGGAATGGACTGTGAGGATTCCGCTCTTCATAGCGTGGAAAGATCCGATGGCTATGGCGTCACTGAGAAAATCAAGGATGTCTGAAAACCCTAAGGACACTGAAATGATGTCGACGCCATCTGAAATGGCGTCATCAAAAGCGGCTAAGATATCTTGTCCTGTGCAAATGAGTCCGTTATAATCACAAGCTACATATGCAGCAATTCTTGCAGATGGAGACCCTCCTCTTGCTGTACCTGTTCAGTTCAAATATCACTTGCCAGATTTAAAAAACACATCTTTCTAAAGCTCCAATATAATAGAGTTTCCAATAGTTTATAGTTAAAAAGATAAGAAATTATAACTTCTGGTCCTTAAATTTGTTTTCTAATTATTGGTTTAGCTTCTAAACTTTGACCGAATACAATTCAACCCATACAATTGAGTTAAAAAATTATAGAAATTAAGTTATAGTAAGTTTAAAAACAATAAGAATCAAGTTATTCTAAGCTAAGAAACTATAAGAACTGAGCTATTTCTGTCCAAAGTTTGATAGATGAGAAAAAATTTGGGAACTAAAAGTTATATTTTTTTCCAAAAATTTATGATATGAAATTCCAAGGTTTGAGGTTCTAATAATACCTCTTGTAATATCCCACCTTTTCAATTTTTTCCTTTAGATCATTATAGCGCTTCTACATTTTGAAATCTTGCAGTCATGGAATGGCGTAATTTTGTATATTTTTACAATTTTATTTAAAAGAAGATAAATCACATTGCACTACTTTTATGCAGGTTTACTGAATTCTCATAAGGATTAAAACCAGCGTTATTTAAATTGGTTCTAGAGCTAGGTTAGGAAGTTTTTTCATGAAGTTTAAACAACCTTGTTTATAATAATAAAAATATAAAATTGTGCGTTCCATGACCGCAAGATATCAGGATTTGAAACAGCTAATGATTCAAAGGGGAAAAAAAAACACAAATAGGATCTATATAACTAAAAGGTGCGGCATTAGAGCCCAAGCCTGGAATTCTAAGCCATATAAAGTTATTGTATTTACAATTATACCATTTGCTATTCCATAGAAGCTAACATGGCGAACTATATTCCCAGCTATTGTTGAGGCAGTGTGAGTTCCATGGCCGTTTTGGTCTCTTGCAGTATCACGATCCTTGGGATAAACCCTAGCTCCGATTATCTTCTTGTTGCATGTGAAGTTCTTCCCACCAGCACAAGTTCCTTTCCATTTCTTAGGAACACCTCTCAGACATTCGTCACTGAAACTCTCAGACTCTGGCCATATTCCATTGTCAATAACTCCGACTATAACATCATCACTTTCTGTAGATGATAACGAGTTGCGCGCTACTCTTGCTGCAGCTCCTTTCTCGGTGAATCCCAGGAAGTCCCATGATCTTGTTGTCTGGGTTCGATATGTTCTGCTTTCAAAAACTGAGACAACCTCATCCATCTCAGCCATCCTGTCTCTCTGATCATTTGTGAGTTTTGCTGCAAACCCGTTGAAGCTTTTACTGTAGCTCCGAATCAAGGAGTCTGTGACATCTTCATTGACGTCGTCGACGTTGACGCCATTATTAGAAACATGTCGGAGAATACTAAGGTGGTGTGAGGTCGGAGAGTAAGATGATTCCTGAGGAAGTGATCCCAAGTAGATGATGTAAATTTTCCGATCATCATCATCTTTTTTGTCACTAGCGCCACATGGTAATGGAATTGATGATGTGAATACAAGAAGAATCAAAGACAAACAAATGAAAGCTACGGAATTTTGCTTGGCCATTTTGTGAAAGGCTGAGAAACGAAGGGCTGCAATTATTGATGGTCAAATTATATACATACATACATACATATACATAAAGGGTTGAAAATTTTATTGAGAATAACTATTAACCAGATAAACTGAACCTGGTCTGAAATTAGAAATCAAATACATTATTCGCCTAATGAATAGTTCACGTTCCTGTATATAAATGCATGGATACAAATTTATTATCAAATTATATATAAAATCCGAAATAATTAATTATGAAGCAGTACTTATCACTTAAACCATGCATGCTTTTTTTGGCCAAAAAAAGAACCATGAAGTGTATTTGTTTGTCTCCTCTCATCACTATCTCCTCCTCTCTCAATGTCAATTCAACACTTGACATGTGGGAGGATCATTATCCTCAACACCAGCACATGACAGTCAAACCTCTGGTCTTCTTTCTTTCTTTCTTTTATAAAACATTGAATATCCCGCATGAATTGGGATTTTTTTTTCCAACCGTTTATAGCTTTAGTAATCCATGAAATGCATGAAACGATCAATTATTCATGTAATGTAATGAGAATACCATGGATGGTGCACAGAATTTCTCAAACCAAACAAAATACCCTATATCAATATTCAATTTTACCACATTCTTCAGTATTTTACTAGTCAAATTTGAAGTCTATATTAACCTCTATTCGACTTCAAGTCAAGACATTTACAATAATAGGATCCTTAACATTATGAGTGCCACCAGAACAAACGAGCGGAGTGAACACTACTGTTTCTGCAGGTAATTTTTCTCCAGCAATGACAACAAAAGATTGCTTCTCTTGCAAAGACTTGAAGGTCAAAACCTGAGGTTCCACTGTATAATGTTGACCCCTGGAGTTGAATGTACGGTTACCTTGTACTTTGAGCTAGCAAATCCAACATTTGTGACTGTTCGGTTAATCTTAACACTGAAAGGTTTCATAGATTGTAGTTCTGCTACTATTGAAGGAAAGTTTGTATTTCTTGTCAAGGATCCATCAGAAGATTTTGGACATGCAATGTTTGCTTCTCCAGAGAATAGTTTGATCACTGAAGTGTTATAAACGAGATTGCAGAGAACTTCTATGTAATCTTGTTTTGAAATATCATAAACTAGCCCAGGATCAATGGCTTGCACAGGATTAACATGTCCTGATCCATAAGTAAACTCATCATCGCCAATTCGTTGATTTGTATTGTTAGTGCCATTCATAGGTTTAGCTGTTGTCATAATAGCAGATTTTATGGCTACTGGAGACCAATCTGGATAGAAACTTTTCACATATGCTGCCACTCCAGACACGTGCGGACATGCCATAGAAGTTCCCGTGAGAATACTGTAATTGACCCTTCTTGTGTCTAAATGTCTGTCAACACCTGAAGAAGCAATTTGCGAGAACTAACGTTGTACGTAACACTTTTCGGACCATGGAAATTTTCCATAATTATAAAGAGAAATATTTATTTTTGTTATTTTATTTTTGGTAATTTCTTTTTTCTTTCAAACACTTCTTTTGGATTCTTTCAAGAGAAACTTTTTCCACTATCTAATGTATATTTTAATTCTATTTTTCTCTCACTTGGATTGTTCTCTTATTTACTCTTTTTGAGAGAAAATTCAATGGAAACTTGACATGCATGAGAGAAAATTTGGAAGAAGTTTTGAGAGAAGAATTTTCACATCAGTTTTCTTTTTAAGAGAAAATTTCAAAAGAAAAGCATTGTTTTCCTATATAGTGGAATGAGAAGAAGAAGAAGCAGCAACAGCAGCATGTGATATAAAATTTTGAAAAGGGAATCACACATAAGATTACTTAGCTGCGGTATTGTTATTATTAGCTGATAATGAACTGAAAACACGTGAAGAAGAAATACATACATACATACATATAAACATAAGCACTTTTTCTCCGATATAGTGGAAAAAGAAAATTAAAGAAAAAGAAGCACATGACATAACATTTTGAAAAGTGAATCACATATAAGATTACTTAGCTGCAATTATAAGCTGATAATGAACTGAAAACATGCACATGTGAAGAAATATACATGAAAATGAATGCATATATCGTACTTCGAGTGTAATTAGCTGATGGTGAAGCCAGAGGTGAATATGCCGCTAAGATATGCACTCCCGGGGCAGTTATATCTGGTTTCAAGATTTCTGGGACTGTTTTGCATGGCCCACGTGAAGAGAACTTAGCTACTCTTAGTGCAGAGTTATCCACAACAGTCTCGCTCGAGTATTTCA
Source organism: Prosopis cineraria (assembly GCF_029017545.1). Taxonomy (NCBI): domain Eukaryota; kingdom Viridiplantae; phylum Streptophyta; class Magnoliopsida; order Fabales; family Fabaceae; genus Prosopis; species Prosopis cineraria. The sequence goes on from NW_026555333.1 coordinate 43,685,395, forward strand.
GCTTCTGGGTGATGCGTTGTTGACGTGTATGACTCAACAATATTATAATCTTTTGAAGATAATATGAGATAATGAAATACACTTACGCCAGGTGGCACAATACTTTCACAATCGCTAACCTCTCCAATCAATCCAACTGCACCAGCTTTGTGAGCCCTAATGTTTATACCATGACATAACACAGTATTTCCTTGGATCTCATCTTTCAAGCAAGAACAAGCCTCGGCTTCATAATTTCCAGACTTATGTGGCTGAATCTCTTAGAACTAGAAGAACTATGAACCTATTGATGGATTGGACTCATTTTTACCCATTAGTTATGTTTAATGTTAATTTTGGTTACTCAATCTTGTATTTTAATGTCTATTTGATGTTTGACCAACATTAAATATGATTTTGGATATTGGGATTTTTCCTTAACAAAGGGGAATCTCTTCTACACCATTGAATTGAGTAATATGGGATTAAATTTTATCTAATTTATAATTAGGATAGAAATATATTTAATTGTCCCATATAATCATTGTAGAGTATTCTTGGGTTAAGTTGCTTCCTGAATAATTGTGTTAGAAATAATATAATTAATTCAAGAGAGGGTTGTTAGTGGATTGAAAGATCCTAATAGTTATTAAAACTTTCGATTAACAAAATTGACTTTGAAATTAATTAATTGGGTTAAAATAGAGTCTAAGACATTAATAGAAAATTAGTAACTCTAGGTTGCTTTTTACTCAAGTGGTTGTTGGATTTAAGCATTTCGTTGAGTCTTTATTAAATTCAAATTTAATTTTGGTTAATTAATCAATTCCAATTGGTTTTGCTTAACGTGAATAAAAGTGTGAGCTTTATTGCCTAATTGCTATTGTACTTAATTTTCTATAAGATTGACCTTGATTTACCATTAACTACAATTGTGACCTGTACACTTGCAGTGTCTCTTTAGTTTTTGTGTCTATCAAGTTTTTGGCACTGTTGTTAGAGATAGACTAGCCTCTTCCACCAAATCCAACCTTATTAGTTGTAAAACTTTTATAGCAACCATGAGGTAATCCGAAACCTTGTTTCAAACTAAAACCCCAATATTAGATTAATCACCAATACTAAGCAAGCCATCCAGATCATCGGAAAGAAGTGTAAACGACCATTTAATAATATCACTCTATATCGAAATTAAACCTCTTCGTTCCTTTCAGTCAAACTTGATTACTACATAAAAAACTCAATTGTATTACAGGACATTTACAAGAATTGGACTTCGGACATTGTGTGTAGACCAAACCAATGATGAAGAAATTGCTGCTTTTGGTAATTTCCGTCCAAAAATTGTAACCACGAAAGACTGTTTCTCATTCAAAGACTTGAACAACAAAGTCTCAGGTTCCATTTTGATACTCAGTTTCGAATTTGGTAAAGCAGTCACTTTGTAGTTCGAGTTAGCGGATCCAACGTTTGTGACTGTTCTATTAATCTCGACACTGAAAGGCTTCATGGTCTGAACTGTAATTGATAGTGAAGGATAGTTTGTGTTTTTGACTAAAGATCTATCAGAAGATCGAGAACATGCCACACTTTGATCTCCGGATATTTGTTTAATTGTTGTAAGATCATAACCTAAGTTGCATAACATTTGCACGTAATCTTCCTGAGAAAGGTCATAAACAAGTCCAGGATCAAGAGCTTGAACAGGATTAACATGTCCTGATCCATAAGCAAATTCACCAACATTATTAGCAGCAATTTCATAGGTTTAGCCGTTGTCATGATCGAAGATTTGATGGCTGCCGGAGACCAATCTGGGTGAAAAGTTTTCAGATATGCAGATATTCCAGTGACATGTGGGCATACCATAGAAGTTCCAGTTTGTATGTTGTATTTCGCTGATCTTTTGTCTCCAGGATTGCCTAAGGAAAAACCATCAATAGGTAAAAGCTTTAATTTCACATGAGTAGATAAGAAGTTGCTTCAACAAGCATATGTTGTGTCTGACATTTTTTTTTAAATATATATACTATGTTGGATAGAAAGAAAAATAGAAGAAAGAGAAAAGTAAAGGAAAAAGTAAAAATTAGACTTCTTTCTATTTGAATAAAAAAGAGTAAATAATTAAGAAGAAAAGGCATGAGGCTCACGTTGCGTGTTTATATTTAAAATTCTCTTTAAAAGTTGAAACATTTTGGAGAGAAAATATAGTTTTCAAAACTGCCTCAAAGAAAAGAAAAAGAATTCGAGACCACATCTTTTATATATAGTTATCGTGATGAAAATAGTCGCTTATTTTTATAAATGCATTTGTCTCTTGTTCATCTAACTATTAAAGGGGAAAACATTTCTAGATTTGGACTCGGTGAGTATCTCGTCTTCTCGTCCAATGAATGTCCCACATGGTGTTGTAGATGTTGAATTTGTGATCTAGAGCCAATTATTGTATTATAAACATTGTAATTTATAGAATTTTTTTTGTTATCATATTAATTGCATGTTCACTATGATAACTGTATCATTGGACAAATTATAATGATTGTCCTAAATGTCCTGGTCGGTCATCTATGAGGAATCATAGATGAAACAAGACTAATATGACTTTGATTAATTATAGAGATATAAATAAAAGTCACAAGCACTTGAATGATTATAAGGTGTTAGACCAATCCACTATAAGAAAGCTGCATAGTACAAGCCATAAGCTTATCTCATACCTAACCATATCACCAAGCTTTTTGACCTGAGACCATCATAGATTCCTATATGATGACTACTGAATTTTGACCTAGTCAAAAGTTACTTTTGATCGAGTGATCATAAAAGCTATAATTGAGTTTAGTGATATTCGTATAGAGAAATATGAGTGGTCAATATGCAATTTGTTCCTCACATTAATTGAGAGATATTACTAGGTCTCTCGATGAGTAAGACTGAAAAAATATATGGCCATATTACAGTGGAAAGGATTTTTTTATTGTTGTGTCAGTCCATTCAGAAATTAAGAAAGTAATAATCAGGTAAAGGAGAATGACAATTCCATATCTCACAGTTAACTAAAATATCTTGTGACAAAAGGGATGTAATATGGCTGTATGATAGGTTGCATCGGATCATTGATCTCTATATGAATTGGGTCGTTGCAATATCTTGCTAGAGATCACTTGTAACTTATGGGCTAATAGCTTAATTAGCCTACTATCAACTTCATATAGGTCTACAAGGTCGCACACAAGAATAATCCAACTAGAGCTATAAGGCCAAGTTCATTGAATCTGAAATATGTCTAGATTTAATGAATATATTATAGGCTGAACGAATTATATATATATATTTAAGTATTTATTTGATAAATATATATATATATATATGAAATATAAAATTCAAAGTATAATATATATATATATATATTGAAATATATATGTATATTCATATGTGTGTGTATGATATGTGTGTGTGCGCGCGCGCGCGCGCATATGATACATAAAATTTAAAATATAATATAATATATATATTTTTTCAAAATATATATAAATATATGTGTATTTTCATGTATACATATAATATATATATATATATGTATATGATATATATTATATTAAATTATTATGTTAGTTTTAAATTTAATTTTATGTGATAGATTAAATTTAGTAACCAACATAATATGAGAAAATATCATATTAGTTCTATAGTTTGAATTTATAAGATAAATTTAAATTAGATATGATATTATACATTTTACAGATAAATTTAATCTAATATTTTTGTTGACTCATTAAAGGAAAGCAAAACTCTAGTCTATAAATAAGATAGAAAAGAAACGTACTTTATAAGTTTTTAGAGAGTTAAAAAGTTCTAAGGTCAAATATTTTGAGAGCCATGAAACACCCTGAAGAAAAGTAAACTTGTAACATCTCGAGTTTTAATTCCTTGATTAATTAAACCTAATTAGGGTGATTAAGTAAGTCAAAGTGGTGTGTGGCTAAAGAGGTCTAATAATCATGTTTGATGCTATTCTTAGCCCTAGTTGTGGGTCTAGTTGTCATGCCCCAATATAGAGGGTGACCGGCACGGGTGTGAACCATTCTCACATTCCCGTAAGCCTTCAAATGAACATTTATTTCATTTCATTTTTTTTTCATTTTTCATTTTTTTCATTTTTCAAGAAAGGCAAAATTCAATCAAATAATATGGGAATTAAAATAACTTTTTTTAAGAAAGTGTCAACATATTTGTAGAAATTTCGGCAGAACCTCCCCTGTAACAAGGATCTCCGAAAATTCTACAACAAAAATTTTTACAACTAACAGTATAAGTCAGGAGCATAGCTCCTTCCAGCCAGCAACCAATATACAGGCAACAATAAGATTCATCAATAACCTATGTGGAGCATCTACTCTTTCTTTCAAATCAAAAAGACATACATACTATATATTTACATTAAAGCAACAATACCAATCAAAAAGGTCCACCCACTGTAGCTAGTTGCCCTTTAGAGGTCGATGGTAGGATCAACGTCAGCTAATAAATCTGAGGCCAAAATAATTTTTCAGTGAATAGCATTCCCAAAAAAATTCTTAAAATTTTAATTAATAATCTCTAATAATAGTATCAAATAGTTAAAACAATTCCACCAAAATTTATAAACATGTAAGTCATGACCATTTTTATAAAATAAAGTAAATTGAAAATAATTTATGTTATCATGCTAAAAGAAGTCAATCTGCTCTCATATAACTCAAAACGATACCAATTACTAGTCAAAATCGGGTAAATTTCGAAAACACATATTAATTAACATTTAAATTCTGAGAACTCAACAGAACAGGTTACAAACGTGAACACACAGTTCACGAGGGTAAATAACCAAACACGGCTCAGGCTACGAAATCAAACGTGGACACACCAGTTCACGAGGGTAAATAACCAAACGCAGCCGTAGCTACGAAACAAATGTGGACACACAGCCCACGAGGGTAAGTAACCAAACGCAGTTGAAGCTACGAAACAAACGTGGACACACAGCCCACGAGGGTAAGTAACCAAACGCGGCTCAGGCCACGAAATCAAACGCGGGTACGAAGCCCACGAATACCAAACGTGAGAATAAAACTCACGAAACAAACTAGCTAGTGTTTAACCACAGCGCGCTACGGGCTAACGGAACTGCCGTTAGCAACAGTGTTCTGTTTTGAGTCCTCTTAAAAATCACATTTCAAACATGCGAGAAGAATAATTACTGCTATAATAAAATTATCATTCTCAATGCCAAACTCGCATGAACTGTTTCAATTCTTAAAATTTGCGAAAATCATATTTTATGGCTAATATACCAAACTTGCAATAATTGAATAGCCAATACATTCCAAAGCTTAACAACCATACAAAAATACTTTCATCAATCTTGAAAATACATTTTTGAGAATAATAAATACACGTATCATAACTTGTTTGTCCTTCATTGATATTTCATAATTTTCAAAATTAATATAATTCATAAGAATAAAATATTTCAGAAAAAGGCTATTGAAAATAAAGTAAATGGAATGCTATTCACTTACTCGTCAGAACTTCAAATTCTTAAGGATATCCTTTCTTTTAATTCTGATCAGGGTCTCATTCTTCCTCACCCCCTATCAAGATAAAAAATCATTTCATAGATTCCCAATCTTTAGAAACAATCCAAATTAACCATCCTCATCTAAAATTTAAAGCTAAATTTATGATTTGAAATCGGTCCAAGTATTATCACTAATTCAATCACTTTCCTTGGTTATATAACTACAATATCCATTTAATTTAAAACACTCCTTTCTATGTATGCACATGTAATCACAAGGAAGGATGAATATCTAAAATTTCAACCCCCAACCCACATTTATCATATATTGTTACTAAGTTCAAATGGGTTTCTTGCTTAATTTTTAATTTTTTTTTTGGTCTTCTCTCTACGTATCAGTACAGGTGACAGCAAAAAAATTTGAAGCTTCCATAACTACACATAACCGAGAAGTAATAGCAAGGCACACACACTAACTTCTGTATTTTCATGAACACACACAGCACTTATATTCTTACACACAGCAACAGAAGCCTACATGCACAACTCAGCAAAATTAATGACACAAAGATTGAAACTCCTCACCTCAACTTGACTGACCCAGGCGACGACGGATATCAAAGGAGGAAAAAGAAGGTCCTTAAATATTGAACAGAGAAGAAAACCGACGCTGCCACACGTTATGAAAGGAGAAAATGAAACTTGCAGTAAAACAGGGGATGTACGCCAATCTCCACTCACCAGAAGGAAGAGAACCGAATCAGCTGAGACAACCCAACCCTTGACAGCACATCAACTTCTACGGCGACTTAGCTTCTCATTCTAATAGTAAACCGAACTTGAGCGACGCAACCAGAACAACAGACGAAAAGAAAAAAAATAGAGACAGGAAATATGACAGTGAACCTCTTAGATGCTTCAGAGCTGCAACGTCCTCCACTCTCATAAGCAGCCACCAAAAACAAGAAAGGGAATCAAGGCACAGAAAAATGAAGAGAAGAAGTGCACCAACCTTCCAGACTTCTCTACCACTTTCTCATACTCTGTAAAACCGACTTAGATAAGAGAGAGAGAGAGAAAATATATCTGAGGGAGCAAGGGTGTTCTGGTAATTTCAGAAGAGCCAAGCAAAGTAAAAATCCCATTTGTTACGCCGGGGATTCGAACTTGGGACCTTATGTATGGAAGGTTGCTTAGTTGCTACTAGACCAAGTCTCTAACTTGTTATATTTATCCCAAAAATTAATATAAACACACTTTAAGTAAGTTACCCTATATATATATTTATTCATTTAGTTTAAATTTTGTTGGGGTTATTACACTGGTATTGAGGCGAGCCATCCGGACATCGAAAGGAGAAGAAAAGAAAGAGTTGAAGTTGATGTGTCACATGCCACAGCGTGTAGATCGTCCGCCACGGCACACAGCCATTTCTAAATGATGGAGTACCTCTCTATGCCATGCGTCACGGTGTGTTGTGCATTCACCGTGGTGCATGGCCATTTTCTATAGTTTATCAAACACGAAATAAGATAGAAACAGAGAGAAGAGAAAAGAGAGAAAGAAGAGATGGGCTAATACTCTGTTAGAATTTATTTGGGGACTACTTTAAGAGTATTTTGAAGGCTACAAATACTCAAGGTAAGTATCATACTCATTAATCTCTCTATTTCTTCCACATTTGTGAGTTTATGGTTAGGGTTTGATAGTGGATGTGAGATTTCAGTCCATATAGGTTATGGGTCTGAATATGGGGGTAGATTGAAGTATCTAAACCTAGGTATAATGGGTTTTAGTGTCTTGGGTTGTTGGGCACCATCAATACCGAAAATCCCATTTATTATGGGTGGTTAGAAGTTTGTGATGCAATTAATGAGGATTTAACAGCTCATTAATGCTATTGGGGGCTAAAGGTAATTATTAAACTCAATGGTTAGGCTCCACCTCTTGTAAAGTGAAGGTTGGGCAATTTAGAAGTAGAGATTAAGGGTTTAAATGTTTGAATTTGTTATGTTGATGAAATTTAACTTGATTAATTGTAGTTTTAGCTCTTGGTCATCTATTAGAGTGGAAATTCAAGCTTAGAAGCTAGTTAATTGAGGGGTAAGCCTTTGACCCCTCAAAGGTTTGAGGTAACCGGGGGAAAAACTCTACTTTAGATAGTTGTATGTTAATGATTGTTAAATTGATTTTTGACATGTATGAGATTAATTTTTATGTAAAACTATATATTAGTTTTCAATAAGTGTATGAAAATTTGATTGAGCACAATGTTATTTTGGCTTGAAATGTAAAATGCAAGGTCAAAAGGATTTTATTGTGAAAATGCTTATGTTTTGAAAAATAAATGCGATGATGAGTAGAGATATTTGTATGTTAGTAATGAAATGAATTTGAGAAAACAATGAGAATACACACTTGGGTAGCATAAGGTCATGAACCCAACAGGGTTGTTGTAATAGTGAGTAAAGGAAAGTGAAAAAGTAAACTCAAGTGAGTAATGATTATGGCATGATTAGTGGCGGGAGTTCACCTAGGGATTTGGGAGTAGAGAAAATTCATATGGTAATTAGGCTGCCCTCTAGTGCATGGGGGCTATAACCTTATCCCACTATTTGTTGAGGGATTGTCCCATAGTTTGTCAAGGGACTAGAACCTAGCTATCTCCACTGGTTCAATGAGGAGAATAGCTTAGGGTATGAGACACCCCAGGGATTCGAGAATGGGAGAAGCCGTAATCTGAGGCTGAGTCTTGTGATCTTTGGCTAGGTCACATCTCACGATTGGTGAGCTTGGATAGTCTAGTCACACGAATGGAGCCCTAATCAGTGTTATAGCCCACAGTTTCAATCTAACAAAATAAGAAGGATATAAGGTTGGTTGATCATTGCCTAAGTAAATATATGACGTGCCATATGTTTTAAGTGGTGGCAAGTCGTATGAGTATGGGTTATGTTTACATATCTAAGAATATGGTGACAATGCACCTAGTTATAAGAGTTATAGAAGTTATAAATGATAAATTGTGATATATGTAGACTTGTTTTATAAATTTGATCTCCTTGTGCATGTATTTTTTTATAATTGATATATAAGTGCATAGGGTAGGTTTAACCTTAGTTATTAAGTGGCTAAACTCACCCCTCTTATTTAATACTTTTCAGGCTCTAGCTTTGGAATTAAGAGGGAGAAGACTAAAGAGGGCGGGGAATTAGCATATTCTTACTGTATGCCCCTAGTTTACCTTTAATTGTGTAATAATATATGGCTTGCCAATTATAGGATGCATATCCCCATACTTGCACTATTTTTGTTATTGGAATGTTAAAATTGTATTTTGAGCCCTTAACCTTTGTGTATATATATATATATGTTTATAGGGCCAAAATACTAGTGCAAGTGTAGAAATGAAGATTTGAGCATGTTTTGAATGATTTGAGTTAAATGCAATACTAATTTACCTCCCCTTTTATTTCTGGTAAAGTAAGGTTGAGGAGTGAATTTTTGTTATATTGATGTTTTAGTGTTTGTGATATGTTGTACTGATAGTCCTAGGTCCATTGGACATGGTTCAGGTGTTAGGAAAAGTTTTTGGCACTTGTTGAGGGTTTTGGACACCCATTTTGTGTAAAGGTGTTGAAAAATGGTTAAATTATGTTTGGGTGTCCAACTTTCTAGTGTGACTTGTTTTGGAAGTAAAACCCATGCCATTAGCTAGTTCATGTAAAAAGCTTTCCGTAGACACCTAGATTACATCATTTGGACGTTAAACGGAGAATCGGGGCGAGTCGGAAGTTTCCCTGATTCTGATGTCAAATGACAGCAGAACAAGTGAAAATTTCGTGCAACACACTGCAGCACATGGTGCCTAAGCTGTGGCGCGTTGTACAGAGAGCAACACACCATAGTGCAGCATGCAGAGCCATGGCGCATGGCTCTGAATCATAGCATATGTTTTGTTTTTCAATCATTTTTGACTTCTTTTATTCCTCTAAGATATCTCATGCTTTCGAAACTTATTTTTACTCTGACATGACAAATTTTGATCGATTTTGACTCGTTTCTATTTAAAAAACTTAGGATCCCTTACTTTTAGATTAAACCTTGGTAATCATTTTTGAGCTAATCCTCTGATTATCATGAGTTTCATTTATTATGTTTAGCAGAGTGAGAACATTTCAAAACTAACATTCAAAGACAAAAGGACATTGGGAGCTCTAGCATGCTGTTCGAGTTAGAGAGTTGTTAGTGTGGATACCAGTAGAGGGAGCAGATCTACCTTGTCAACTCCTGATATTCAAACTTTTGAAGAGAACGCACGTGAGAATTTGAAATTCAAAAGGTAACTTTTCTATCTATCTTGACTTAAATGAATTCATTTAGTCCACGTTAAAATAGGAATTTAAAATTTTGATATTCTATTTTGCCTTCCTATCTAACAATAGAGATTGTAAATTCAACTGAATAGTTACTAGAGATATGTTAGCACAAAATATAGAGAAAACATCATCAAATCACATGGCTTTACCTTTTCATGCTCCATATTTTAATCTAATGATTTATATTGCTGCAAATAAATAGTTGCGATGAAATGTATCCTCATATAACTATCATTTAACTCACCGTTTCATTTATTTCTAATCAAGCATGAATTTTCTAGCAAATTACACGGTTTTTATAATAACTCTAAATTTTAAATTAACTAAATTTTTTAATTGATATTTTATTTAATTGTTCTAATTCTATAATAAGTAGGTAGTAGTTACTTATTAGAACTTAAGCTAGTAGCTTACTGAAAGATTCAAAGTTCAAAATTATGCCCTTCCTTTAATTTTATCAATCCTCCCTTCTAACTCAGATTTTTCTTCTTCCTCTATCATTTGAATGAAAGAACCTACGAGAGAGGGGGAGAGCATATGAAATTTCCTTTCCCTTCATTGTCGATCTGCTTCTCTGTACCTCACTATTGATTTCTGCATTGTTGTCGCTACTTGCTTGCTATTATTCTCTCTGTTATTGTCGCTAGTTGTTGTGAGGGTTGAATCACTGAATCCTCCTCCCCTATCTTCCTCTTCTGCTCCTTCCTTCTTTTATGTTGGTACGTGTAAGTATGTTTCTCTTTCTCCTCAATTTTGGTAGTTGCACGTAGGTGGGGTAAGCTTCTTGTTTCTTTTCTCTCTTAATTAAAGATGTGCCTTTTTTTCCCTGTCTTTAGCTGTTATTGATTTCTACATTTTTTTCTATTTTCTCTTATTGGGGATGGCTGTCAATCATAGCTATGGAGGCTGTGACTGATCAGTGTGAGAACTAGAAAAGTTTGGTGCTCAAAATCTTTAAATATCCGACCATCCTTTTCCTTTTTGAGATAGCTTGTCATTGTTGTTAAGAGAGCTTCATTTGTTACTTGAGCATCTTCTTTTCCATTCCTCCTCTCAATTCCCTACATATCGTCTACCTCATCCTGCTCCTTTCTATTTCATTCTACTAGGTTGAGATAAGTGAGATTCAAACCTTCTTATTGTTGGTTCTACTGTGAGTGTAATTGTGTTCTTCTATTGTTGTTGTGTGTAAGGTTATACATTACAAAAATGGCAAAATAAAATGTGAATATTTCAAGGCAAAATGCAATTCAAACTTTCAAGAACTCAATTTAATTAGAAATCTTTCCTCCCTTCCAAAATAATAGTAGCAAGGCACTTAATTGAGCAAAAATAAATTATAATAGATGATCCCTCACCAGTCAAGTATTTACACTCTACACTCAAGGTGTTTAAGGGTTGTGTTTTACTCAATTTTGCCTATTGTAATCTATCTACCATGGGCTTGTTTCTCATCTTAATCTCCACTAAATTATGCCATTACATACATAAATCAAAAGGACTTTTAAAAGGTTGTAATGTTCTAGGTAGGATAATGAAATAAAATTATTCAATGAGTTAAAATTACATACTCTAATTAGTACTAAGCATATTAAATGAGGATTAAGAAAATTGGAGGATAAACCACAACTATTACAAGTGGTATTAATCAATATCAACAATTTTTTTTTACTTGATTTTTTTTATTATTCATCATTTTTTTAAAACTTTCAATATTCTTTTCTATTCTTTCTTCATCTTCTCTTCTTTGTTTCCTCTTTCTTTTTCTTTTGAACCACTTATGAAACCCCAACTAAATTCTAAGTCCTTCATTTTTTTTCATGGATGTAACATTATCACTAACCAAAGTAATAAATGGGAATAAAAATGGACGAAAAGTGAAAAAATTTTAACAAAAAGGCTTATAATGATTTTTTTTAATAAGGCTAAGGCTCAATTAGGTGAAACAATGAATTTATATCAAAAAGGATGGTTATTTGGCCAAATTAGCTAAGAAAAAGAATGCCTTAATCATTTTTATGTATGCAAATGGCTATTACAAGTCTAAAAAAAGATTCAAAATAAGTTCTAGAGATAGAATCACAATAAGCGTACTCCCTCTTAAAGAAAATGAACATTTAGGCTTAAAATTCTCACAAGATTTTTGGACAAACTATTGTCAATTATCCAAACTTAATCTATTGTCTATTTACTAAAATTTTAGGAAGGTAGGAACAACTTCTAATCAAATTTAATTCTTTCAAGCTCAAATCAATCCAACCTTAGCCACATTCAAGAAAAACAAACAAACAAAATGACTAAAAAAATGTTTATGAGATTTACAAAATTGAAAAAAAAATTATTATTATTATTTTTACTATGTACAATATGTACAACCAACTCTTAAAAAAAATTCAAGGACAAGCAAAATACCAAATGTAATAGCAAGTACCTCCTCCCCTACACTTAAATTAAACATTGTCCTCAATGTTTAAAGAAATAAAACAAACAAGGAGATAGGGACATTGAAACTCCCCTGACCAACAGATGTGGTGAGTTGACTGATAGAAAGACTTTGAGAGAGGGATGAGAGTAGCATATCTTCAAGAGAATACAGTACCTGCTAATAGCATTAAATAGAAAAGTGGATAAATTGAAGATAAAGAAATTTGATACAGACCATCAAATAATAAGCTGTGAATTATCAATTACAACTCTAAGAGAATAAGAGCCAAACTAAGTAGTCAAAGAAAAAGGAAAAAAATATAATAATAAGAGAAAAGACATAATTCCATTAGAATAGAAGTTCAAGGCAACTTTGATGTTTGCCCTTTCTTAGCCATCCAACTATGAGTAAAAGCATGTCATCCTTCAGTAGATAATAAGGTAAGTGCCATCAAATATCACAAAGTAGGAGGGTTGATGACTAAAGGAACAAGAGAAAAGTAAATCTTTATAATAGAATTCAAAACAAGAAAGGTGCAAGCAGTAAAAAGAAAATAAAATATTTTTTAATTTTAAATGTATAGGAAAAAATATACATACAAACAAAGCAACAAGTTTTTTTTAAAGTAATTTTTAATTTTTTCAAGTAATTAAAACAAACAAGACAAAATATTTTTGAAGTAATTTTTTAATTTTTTTAAAATATGATTTTTGAATAAATATTTACAAATTTATTCTTATTAAACTAATAAAAAAAATTTTAAGATTTTTTTAACTTAACCAAAGATTTGCTCCAACGAAGCAAATTTTCGCTCTAGCAAAGGTGCTCTTTATAAGTTGGTTAAGTATTTCACAAAATAGTCCTTCGCTCTAGCAAAAGAAAGTTTCGCTTTAGTGAAGGTGCTTTCTAAAATTTTGGTCAAAAGTCACAGAGCCATCTATTGCTAAAGCAAAATAAGATCAGTGAAGGTGCTTTTTGAAATTTTTGATGAAAAGTCACAGAGGCATTTACCACTAGAACGAAATGAGATTTTGCGGTAGCAAATGTGCTCTTTGGAAATTTTGACAAGAACACAGAAAGATCCTTTGCTGAGGAAAAATCCTCTTTCATTAAGGCAAACAAAACAAAGAGCAAAAATACTCTCAATCTAAGAAAAATATGCAAATGAAGCAAAAACAAAGAAAAATAGCCTAAACACCTCCCAATCAACACAATCATCACACCAAACCCGCTTCCACACCTCTTAACATTTAATTAACAACTTTCAATCAAAAAATTCATCAACACAAGATCTTTATCCCATATAAATACATATAAATATCATTAATTAAACACAAGGATATAATACTCCCCCAAAATATTATTTGCTTGGCTTTAAGCTTCTAAGACTTGGCTTTAAGCTTCTAAATTCTTCAAGAACTCTGCAACTTACAAGTTACAAACACACCAAATAAAAGAAAATCAAGCTAAAGCAACTAAAACAAACAAACTAAAAGCACAAAAGGAAATGAAAACTTAGATTGCCTCCCGAAAAAGTGCTTAGTTTATAGTCCTCAGTTAGACCTACTCAAATTATTAAGGTGGATTCTATTCATTCTGATTAGACACCATGACATTTGCAAGGCTTCCAGAATAAATTTTTCATCTTCTTGTGCAGTCTCATTCTTTACTCGTTTTTGTTTCTTTCCTTAGTCTCTTTTAAAACTTTAAATTTGATCTCTTCTCCCAACACCCTCATGGTAATTTTTCCTTTATAAACATCCACAATAGTTCTTGCTGTCACTAAAGCAGGATGACCGAAAATGACTAGTGCTTCCTGATCCTCCTCAAAATCAACCATAACAAAATTCATTATGATTATTAAATCATCTATCTTCACCAAGACATCTTCAAGAAGCCCTACAGGATATTATGAGGATTGATTTGCTAGTTTTAAAATAACAGTGGTAAATTTAGCAATCCCAAGACCTAGTTACTTGCACACAGAAAGTAGCATCAAATTCACACTTGCTCCTAGGTCACAAAGTGCATTACCATTAAAAATATCTCCAACATTACATGGAACCATAAATTGTCTAGAATCTGGAGCCTTTGGGAGAATCTTTTATTTCATCATGGAAGAGCACTTCTCAGTAAGTGTGACTATTTCAAATTCATGAAATCTTTTCTTCTTAGATAACACATGCTTAAATTTTACATAGCTTGACACATTGTCAAGTATCTCCACAAATGGGATATTGACATGCAACTGCTTTAATACTTCTAAAAACTTAATATACCCTTTATCAATCTTCTTCTTAACAAATCTTTGAGGAAAAGGTAAAGGGAGAACAAATAGTGGCTTTGATTTTGCCTTTTTCTTTGTTTCTAATGCACTTTCTTTCTTCCTCTTCTCACCTCCTATGTGAACTTTTTCTTTATTGTCTTTCTTCCTTTGAACAAATTCTTTACTACTCTTGACACCATGAGATAACCCTTGACTTTGTCCTTCATTTTCAAAATCTAACTTTTCAGTTTTTCCATTCTTTTCAACAACTTGAGGTCTCGATGAGCTATCCTCTAGTTCTTTCTCATTCTTTATCATGATAGGATTGCATTCTTCTATAGGTCTCTTTTCCCTTTGTCTTGGGTTTTGATTTGTGTCACTTGGTAAGCCACCTTGTCTCAAGGCATTTATAGCAGTAGCTATTTGGCCAATTTATATTTCAATATTTTTGAGAGATAATCAACCCTTGCATTTATGGTAGTTTCTTCCTGACTATTCTTGATCTAAGATTCAGCCAACTTCACCATCACTTCTTCCAAGTTAACTCTTGACTCTTGAGTTAGCATAACTTGCTTTTCAACTTGAGAGAAACTAGGAGGATTAGTCGGCCTTGCACTTAAAGTAGATGCTTGGTTAAGAGATGTACCACTCTTCCAAGAAAAATTAGGGTGATTTCTCCATGCAAGGTTGTAAGTATTTGAGTAAGGATTTCCTTGTCCTCTTTGAAAATTCCTTACATAATTCATTGCCTTAGCTTGTATAAACATAGAACATTGGTCAGGCATATACACATCCTATAATGATCACAAATAATAAGAGTCAATTGCATAGAATTCACATTTATCACATTATTTTTCTTTACTTGACTCTCTAACAAATCAAACCTTTTATTAAGAGTAGACAAGATAGCAACCAACTGAGCAGAAGAGTTTTCATTGGTGCTTGATTTTTGAGGAACTAGTTATCTATCGTCCCCTCTATGTGAGTGACTCTTTGATAAAGTATTCAAGACTTGCATTACTTCATCAATAGGCCTTTGATCATAACTCCCATTTAGAATTGAAGTTAACATAGAATCGAATTGAGAATTCAATCTTGTGCAAAAATTCTGAACAAAGGCATAATCATCCATCCCATGACTTGGGCATGTCTTACCATTTGCTCATACCTCTCCCATGTAATATATAAGTGCTCATCTGGTAGTTGCATGAAATTGATCAAATCACACCTAGTATCAGCAACCTTGTTGTTTGGAATGAAGTGAGCTTGAAATTTTACTTCCAAATCATCCCAATTGCTAATAGACCCTTCTAGTAGATTGAGTAGCCGCTCTTTGGCTTTTTCTTCAATAGAGATTAGGAATAATTGAAGCCTTAGTACTCCATTTTGCTTGAAGGAATCACACACATCTAAGAAAGACATGATGTAACGATTAGCATCTTGATGTATAGCACCACTAAACATACTAGCAATTTGAATCATGGTAATCATCACCGACTTGATCTCAAAATTGTTAGCTTGAAATTCTAGCACTATAATGTTAGGTTGAATACTCTTCATGGTTTGCCCAACAAAATCATGAATTGACTGGTTGTGATTTTCATCATTCATCTTTGTAACTATAGCTTCTTTATCCTTGTGAGATAAATTCAAAGGTGATGTTGCGTCCAAGAGTTCTTGGATACTCTTTGTTCTTACAAGTGTCTTTTTAACCTTAGCTTTATGTGGCATAAAGTATAGTCCTACAAGCTCAAAAGAGAAAGATCAAGAATCTACCTATATAACTCACAAATAAAATAAAATAAATGCTTAATCGAAAACTACTAAAGGTCCTTTAATACTAATCACCAATTACCTTACTTCCTTAACAACGACACCAAATTCATACTCAATAGTGATCAAGCATTAAGTAGACAAATAAACACAACATTAAGTAAATAAAACTAATATTAAGCTCAAATAAATGGTTCAAACATGTTCTAATCCAAGAATCGATTCACAGCTACCTTAGATTAAGAGAAAATCAACCACACATAGCTTCCATGATAGTAAAATCAATAATATATATATATATATATATATATGACAAAGTAAAGAGAAGGAGAAGAAAAGCTTAATCGGAGCAATCTTGAGTGAAACCCTTGATTTTCTACTAAATCCAAACTTCTCCAACCCTTTTTTTAGCTCTTCCTGGACATTCTGCAGCTACTGGAGATGAAGAATTCTCAAAAATGAGGTGCCCAAGCCCTAAAAGTTTGCTGAGAGTTAAAACTATATGTTTTATTAAAATCACGCTTCGCTGCAACAAAACACGTTTTCATTACAACGAGCATAACCTATTCAGATTTTCTTTTTAGATTTAATTTTTTTGATTTAGGCTCTGAAATTTTCTTCATTGAGCCCCTAAATTGGGCCACCCTACTTGTATAAAACCTAAAATTAATGCTAGAATTAGTCCACTAACTTCTAATACATTTTCAAGCCCATTTTCACACACATTCATCCACTTAATCATATTTTTTTAAAAAAATTCAAATAAATGACTTTCAATTACATTAAAAACACCAATAAATTCAATAAAATATTGGAAGTCATTAGTCCTGTTGTTGCCATACTGTTGAAGAGAGGAGGAAATTCAAATTTGAGCTAAAAATCATCTTAAAGCTTGATAATGATATACATATGGGTCAACTTTTGAATTAAATTCACTTTGTTTAAATTGGTTGATAGTGATGAATTAGTTAGAATTATGTTAGAAGAGATGAGATGTCAAACTTGAGGAATAATAACTATTAGATGGTTGTTGAAGTGATTGTTAAAAGAAATTGAAGTTGATTTTTGAATATTTATGGAGATCCATTAATTTTTGTGAGAATTATAATTTTTACAATTTTTAAAACATAGAGCCCTTTATGTTGAAGTTTATTAAATATTTATTTGTGAAAATTGTTATCTTTAGCGCATACAAATATTTTAAACTTTCTTTTTATACATATTTAATTATTATTGTTGGGATGCTATGAACTGAAAATTTATTTTTGTCCAAATTCGTTAGCTGACATTGATCCTACTACTGACCTCTGAAGGACATACAACTATTTTGGGTGAAATTTTGCTTAGCGTTATCTCCTTTCGATGTAAATATTTGAATTCATATATTTTATTTTGCAAGTAAGATTAGGTACTTCATGTAGCTTATAACTAAGTTTTTATTTTTGATATATGTTGTTTGCTGGCTAGAAGGAGCTAAACTCCTGATTGATATTATATTTTGTGTAAAATATTGTATTGTAGAATTTTTGGAAGATTTTAATTACAGGAGCGGTTCTACCGAAATTTTTACAAAAATATTGAAACTTTTATTATAATGATTTTTATTAATTATATCATAATTTTCAATACAAATTCAACTATGTTTTAAAATGAAAAAATTTCTCAATTTAGGACTTAAGGGATGTACGGTATGATTTACATCTGTTTTTGGGGTGTGACAGCTTGGGAAGCAATAGGTGAAAATACAGCTAAGATATCAACTCCTGGAGCAGCTATATTTGGCTTCAGAATCTCCGCAACAATCTCATTTAGCCATCGAGAAGAATCAGCCACTGTTGGAGCTGTATCATCTTCAACAGCCTCACTCTTGAGAATCTCAGCTTCTGGATCTTTCTCTGATCTTGTGTTATCCCTCACAAGATCATTATCACTTGAAGACAAGGTCAAACAAGGTAATGGACTCACAAAAGACACATTACCTTCACCATCATCTCCTGTAATCGCACCGATCGCTCCAGAACTGAAAGCCTTGTCTTGTCCATCAGAATAAGGACACAACACAATCTTCCCTTTAACCAAATTACGTTCTAAGCAGTCGCAGTCTTGAGCTTCAGCTATGGGGCACTTTTCTGAATCGCCATTTTTGAAAGCTATGGGAAACTTAGTGTCATTTGATGTGAAAAAATTGTTCCTAGCTAAGGTTTTTCCATTGCCAAGAACAAGCTTTTCGTTGATTCGACGATCAATGGTGGTTGATGCTACTGTGAAAAGCCATGGCGCTACGCTTGAAACTGTGCTTGGATCTGGGCCCTCGTTTCCTGCAGAATTCACTGTGAGGATTCCTCTGGCCATGGCGTGAAAGGAACCGATAGCAACGGCATCGTTTTTGAAGTCTGTTGCAGAGGGTTTTCCTAATGAAACAGAAAGGATGTCTACTTCATCTGCAACTGCATCGTCAAAAGCAGCCAACACTCTCGCTTCATTACAACCTGCGACTATGTTTCATATATATGTGTGTAAGAAAAATATCATTAATTAGAATGAGAAAAACGTAGAGGACATAGATATATATATATATATATATATATATCCCCTACCTAGAAGAGGAGGGAGATGATAAAACACACGTACATGTTATATCAAAACCTTTTCTAACTTCACTTCTCATCAACAAATCTCAAGACCCTTGCTTTATCCTCCTTTATCTTTAAATATAGGGTTAAATGGAAAATTGACATTTAAACTATAGAGCCCTAAGAGCTGAGACCTTAAACTCATAATTTATATAATGTTCTCCTTTAATATTTTAAAATATTACAATATTATTCCTATCATTAACAAATAATCACTCCATCCAAAATGTAAGCATTTCTTGTCAATTAGTCTTGATTCAAAATATAAGCAATTTAGTACATGTAAAAAAATTCTCCATTTTTATCCCTTATATTTATTAATCTAAATATTTGTGTAAATATATCTCTTACTTATTATAGAGTGTACTGGCAATTGGGACTATAGGTAAAATGGGAAAACAATATATATGTTTTTATGAGAATGAGAACTTTATTGGTATGTAGATTTTTTTCAAACGCTGCTTATATTTTAAACTGAAGAGAGTAATCCCTCCATCTCAAATTATAAGACAATTTGAGATATGGTTATGCATAATAATGACAATTTACAAACTTACTTTTTCAAAACAAATCTACAATTCAAAAATGCTATTGCACATTTAATTATTATGCTACAATATCACTTCAATTATCTTTCTACTTGAGAAGTAATATTAAAAAAATACTATTAATGAAACCTTATTTTTCTCAAATTATCTTATATTTTGAGATAAAGGAATTCCTTCAAAATTGTTTTATAGTAACTTGGGACGGAGGGATTATTAACTTTGACCGTTGGTTAATAAAAAAAATTACAGACAAAAATAAAAAAATACAAAAAATAACCAAGCAAAATTACAAAAAAGGATCCTTTTGAAATTTTTTGGTCTATGTCTGTAATTTTTTAGTTAACTAATTGTTAAAATTAACTTTTATTAATAGTAGGAATGACATTGATCTTTTTAAAAGTTGGAAGTAATATTATACTAAAAATGAGTTTAGGATCCGAAATGTTCATAGAGTCCTAGACACATAGTTTAAGCATAAAATTACCACAAAACTGTTATATATATATATATATATATATAAATGCATGGAGACCTGAAGGACCGCAAACTTTGTAAGTTTGCGTGTGGTTTGCAATTTGTCAAAAGTCAGTTTAATGAAAATTCATTTGGCAAAAGTTAGTTTGATGAAAGTTAATTGTTGTAACGAAATTTGTATTTGGATACATTTTTTTCAAAAGTCAGTTTAGCAAATTGAAAGTTGTTCGAATTAATAAAAATTTGTGCTTTTTGAAATGTACTTTTTAATACGTAATGACCAAAAAGGACATTGATTTATGATAATTTTTCATTATTATTATTATACAAATATAATATATTAAAAATGTTTAAAAAATGTAAAACAAATTTAAAATAACATAAAATTTAGAATGTTAAATAATAAGAATAAAAAATATAAAATTTAGTATTGAAAAAAATTATTTAATAAATAATTAAACATTCATTAATATTGAATAATTACATGATTAATAATTTGATCTATAATATACAATTTGATCTCTATTCATCTCTTTATTTGGTGGGGTATTATTTTAAAATTTTTCCCAACAAACCTTGGGCCTTATTTGGTAACTTTTTCGAGGAGATTATTATATCATGCTCTTCCTTCTTCCTTGTCGATGATGCACAGAACAGAAAGAGAGATGACTCGTGCTTTTTCTTTGCTTTTCTTCTCCTCCTCGTTGCACTGGTTTCAGTTCTATTGTTAGCATGCGTGTCCCCTCATTGTCGAAAAGTCAGTCACTCCCGTTCTCTCTACTGTTGGTTCATTTTTTGTCTAGTGCTGTAGCTGAATTTTTTTTCTATTCTTCGTTGCTGCATGGCTGAAAGAGAAACAAAGTGTCTCTCTTTGGTGATACCCACACAAAAGAGAGAATGAGGAGATGAATTCTGAAACGTACACTGACTCCCACGAGAAAGACAAAACTTACAAGGGAGCATCATGATCATTTTAATACTTACATGCTCAAAGTTCATTTCAAAAGTTACAAAACAGAACTTTTAAATTTTTCTGTTTCATCCCATTCTTAAAGTTTTTTTAAAAAATCAGTTTTATATGAAAAATGAATTTTAAATAACATTTGACTTTTTAAAAGTAAAATGTAGCTTGTTAAGTGTCAAACGTAGAGAGATCGAACGCACCTTAAGAAGCAATTCTTGAAGAAGGAACGGCTCCTCTTACAGTGCCACGTGCAAGTCCGAAAAAGCTGGCGTCGTTGACTTTTTTTACAGCAGCAATAGAAGCATTGTGGGTCCCATGGGCATCGTTGTCTAAAGAAGAATTATCGATGTAGAATCGAGCTCCAATCATCTTCTTCTTTCACGTTGACCCCCCCCCCCCCCCAACTTCCTGATGCAGTAGCATTACACGCACAATTTAACTAAACAACACCAATAGTCGAATTACTGTAATTACTGAAGGTATATATATATATATATATCGCTTAGGTAAAAGAGACTCCCTTCATTGTTATTTATAAAAAAAAATTATAACTTTTAGCTTGTTCATTATGTAAGGAAAATTACATTTTTAAATAGACATTTATTATAAACTTTTTAAATTATCTTTCATAATTTTATCATTCATAGTCATGAAAAACAATTAATGAAAGCTTAATTAACACGATTAATAAAGGATATTATAGTTTAATTTTTTATTTTCAAATACAATTAATACAGTTAATTGATTTTCTCAAAAGTGTATGGTACAATTTTTTCTCTCTTACAAATAGAAATGGAGAGAATATATAATAAATCATAATAAATTGCAGGAAATAATAGGACAAAGAGCATATTAGATGTACGTATGACAATCCCACGTTGAATAAGTAGTAGAGAGAATTGATTATAATTATAATTATAATTATAAATGTGTGGTAATTAAGTCCTTCCAAAATAACTTAAATTATTTTCATGTAAGTGACAAGTTTAAGTTTATGATATGCATAAACCCTAATATATAATATCAAAAGCGGAGCTGATTTGGAACTAAAATAAGGGGGAAAAGTATAGAAATAAAGGTAGTATTGAAAAATATGTAATTACGGCCACATAATATGCTTTATATTAAGAATCAAGAAATGTTTTTAAAAGGTGTCCTATAATAAGTATAACATCCTATCCTACTATCTAGACACTTGGCAAACAATTATCTAAGTCAGTTTATGGTAGACTATCGTCCAATAACTATATAGCTTATCCAAGAAAAAGAAAAATTAGCCAATAGTCTTTTGATGAAATCTTGAGAAAATAGATGGAGAAAGAAAAGAAAAGAAAAAAAAATGAGAAAAGGAAAGAACGACAAATAGGTAATATGAATCAATTAGCGTATATGTATAGAAAAGGAAAAAAAAAAAAAAAAGGACGTGCGTGTATGTGTGGATCTATGTGTGCCTAAATAAATCCACACCACAATTCAATGTAGATATGTATACAGAAAAGAAAGATAGAAAGATGCATTTATGTATATACATGTGCTACGCGTACGGTGAGCATGCGGAAGGAAAGAGAAGATGCACTTATAACCTATGTACATTGATAAAGTAGTCTGATACAAGGAAAGGCAAAAAGCAAGAGAACAAGTGTGAAGGGAAAAGGAAAACATAAAAAGGAGATACAAGTTGAAAGGTACCTGAAAAGAAACTTCGCGGAGTGAGCAAATACAGTAGAGAAAATGTTGGGATAAAAATAGTGACGTAGAGTTTATAATTAAGTTATATTTTAGACTTATGAATTTATAAATTTAAATAAATTTTCTTTCTATTTATTATTATTATTTTTATAATATTTTTAAAGATAATTTTAGAATGATATGATGTCTTTTAAAATTTAACAAGATGATCTAACTTTAATATTTATATATAAGTTAGTTTCAAACATTTGTTAAATTTAATTACATTAGTTATTACATATATATATATATATATATATGTTTACTGTCTTACTATTTTAGACTTAATAAAATTTAAGATATTATAAATCTCCCTTCCTAAGAAAATTTTGTCCCCAAAATTTAAGGTGTAAGCTAATCTCATACCTATTCAAACAACAATGGGTACTCTTCTATCATCTTTTTCTCAGTCTCTCAGGTTGCATCACCTAGAGTCATTCCTTTCTACACCACCTTCACTAGCTTGATGGTCTTTATCCTCAACTGCTTATCCATTGCATCTACAATCCGTTCTGATTCCACTCTATAGGTCATGTTTTCTTTGAGCTCAATCTTTTCAGGTTCAATGATGTGGGAGGGGTTTGGATGATAATTCTTTAATTGGGATACATGAAAGACGTTATGGACATTCGCCAATTGTGGGGGTAAGGCAATTTGATAAGCCACTATCCAATCTTCTCAAGAATTTCATAAGAACCCATGAAATGGGGAGTTAATTTCTTAACATTGATTGCTCTTTCGATGTCAATCATAGGTGTGACTTTTAAGAAAATATGGTCGCCCACCATGAACTCCAATGGTTGCCTTCGTTTGTCTGCATAACTTTTTTGTCTACTTTGAGCTATAAGTAGTTTTTGTTTGATTATCTCAATCTTTTGAGTAGTTTGGTCCACTAAATTAGGGCCTAACAAGCTTCATTCACTCAGCTCTATTCAACAAAGAGGAGATCTACACTTTCTCCCATATAATGCCTCATAAGGCGCCATTTGTATACTTGAGTGGAAGCTATTGTTATAAGAAAACTCTGCAAGTGGCAAGTATAGGTCCCAACTCCCTTTCAACTCAATCGCACAAGCACTCAGCATATCCTCAAGTCTTTGAATGGTCCTCTCAGATTGCCCATCAGTTTAAGGATGGTAAGCAGTGCTAAAATTTAATCGAGTCCCCATAGCATCCTGGAGTACTCTCCATAACCTTAAGGAAAACCAAGGGTCTCGATCTGACCTCTGGCACCCCATGTAACCTAATTATCTCATCCTTGTAAAGTTGTGCTAGCTTCTCAAGTCGATCACTCACCTTGATAGCTAGAAAGTGAGCCGACTTGGTTAACCTATCAATAATTACCCATATGGAATCATAGCCAAACAGTGTTCTAGGTAAACTTGTGATAAAGTCCATAGAGATGTTATCCCATTTTTACTTCGGAACTTTCAGATTCTACAGTAACCCTGCTGGCTTTTGGCGTTCAATTTTAACTTTTTGGCAAGTCAAACAGCAAGCGACAAATTTAGTTACCTTCTTTTTCATACCTAGCCACCACCAATCCTTTCTCAAATCATAGTACATCTTAATTGCTCATAGGTGAATAGTATACCTACTTCTATGAGCTTCATCCAATATAACTCTCCTCAACACCTCATCATTAGGCAAGTGTACTCTCCCATTATACCTTAATATTTCATCATTTCCAACCTTAAAATCTTTCCCCCTTCCTTCCTCAACTTCCTCTATGATCCCCAATAAGAACTCATCTTCCAATTGCATTAACTTAATCTCTTTCCACGTCATACTTTCCACTGTTAGTGCTTCCATGGTAGCAATCATCCTTGAAATCTCAATAAGGGTATTCTGGGCATCCTCTAATAATTTTTGCTTATGAATGCTTAACTTAGCTGTATAGAGAGACTTCCTACTTAAGGCATCTGTAACAACGTTAACCTTTCCAGGATGATACTTTAACTCATAATCATAGTCCTTTAAGAACTCGATCCACCTTCTTTGCCTCATATTAAGCTCTTTCTGGTCAATAAGTATTTTAAACTTTTATAGTCACTGAAGACTTCAAACTGCAAACCATAGAGGTGGTGCCTCCAGATTTTTAAAGCGAATACTATTATTGCCAACTCCAGGTCATATGTAGGATAATTTTCTTCATATGGTCTTAATTGTCTTGACACATAGACTATGACTTTACTATTTTGCATTAATACACACCCAAGGCCCTTCTTAGAAGCATCTGTATACAATGTAAAAGTCAATGTAGGATCTAGGATCATAAGTATCGGTGCCATAGTCAGCTTGGTCTTAAGTTCTTGAAAGGCTAACTCAAACTTTTCATTCCACACAAATAGAGAGTCCTTCTTTATCAACTTAGTAAGTGGCATGGCTATTTGTGAGAATCCTTTAATAAATCGCTTATAGTAGCCTGCCAAACCTAAAAAAACTCCTTATCTCTGTTACGCTTTGTGGTCTTTCCCAACTCAATACTACCTTTACTTTATCAGGGTCTACAGACACCTTACCGACTGACACAACGTGATTCAAAAATTTCACTTCTTTCAGCCAGAATTTACACTTGGACAGCTTCGCATAAAGCTTATTCTCCCTCAATACTTATAATACCAATTAAGATGTTCCCTGTGTTCTTCCTCATCCTTAGAGTTGATGAGGATATCATCGATGAAAACCACCATAAATTTATCTAAGTGAGGCCTGAAGATTCGATTCATATAGTCCATAAAAATAGCTGGGGTATTGGTTAATCTAAAAGGCATGACTAGGAACTCATAATGACCATACCTAGTACGAAATGTAGTTTTTAGTATATCTTCTACTCAAACTCATAACTAGTGGTAATTCGATCTCAAGTCAATCTTAGAGAAAATTGATGCTCCTGTTAATTGGTCAAGTAGGTCATCAATTCGAGGAAGGGGATACTTATTCTTTATGGCAACTTTGTTCAAGTAAGGTAGTTAATGCATAACCTCATACTCCCATCCTTCTTCTTTACAAATAATACAGGTGATCCCCAGTGAGACACACTAGGCCTAATAAAGCCCTTCTCCATCAACTCGTTGATCTTCTTCTTTAGTTCTGCTAACTCTGTTGGAGACATTTGATAAGGAGCTTTAGATATAGGCTCCGTTCCTAGAACAAAATCAATTGCAAACTCCACTTCTCTCCTTAGAGGTAATCCTATCATGTTCTTAGGAAAAACATCAGAGAACTCACTTACTATTACAATTTCATTCACTCTTTCTTCTACCTCTGCTTGCACGAAGAAAAAAATTATATAAGCCTGGCAACCCTTACAAATATACCTCTTTACTTGTACTAAAGATAACAATTATGGTTTATTGGGATATATAGAAGGGATTAGTAGAGAAATGGTCTTGCTCTTACAATCAAGAATGGTGTTGTTTGTTGATAACCAATTCATCCCTATCATTAAATCAATACCCTTTAAAGGTAGGCAAACCAGATCAATGGTAGATGTCCTACCATCGAATTTAAGCATACAATTCAAAGAAGCTCGGGAAGTTTAACCGAGGCTTTAGTCGGTATAGAAATAATCATATCAAATGATAGATTACAAACATTCAATTTCATTCATAGAACACAAGCATCAGACACAAAGGAATGGGTTACACTCGAATAAAAAAGAGCTTCAATTTCAAAACCTTGGAGTTTGAGAATACATTTAATGAGGTTAGGTGCTTCATTCGCCTCCTACTATGATATTACGAACACCTTACCAAGAACTATAGTCCTAACATCATTGGCTCCTCGCAATCCTTCTTCACAAACTCTGGAGATGTGGCCTAGCTTCTCACACTTAAAACAGATTAAGCTTTTTCCTTGATGTACCCTGTTATTATTAGTTGTACTAGCTGCAGGAGCAGTAAAAGCCTTATAAGAATATTGTCCCCCTGTAAACTGGTTCCTTGAAGGTCTACTGAATTGGCTTTTCAGAAGGCTGTTAAACTAACTCCTTGGAGGTTGGCTTAGCCAGTTTTTAGAACCACTAGCATTATAGCTATTCCTCTTACTAATACCCCCAGTAGGTCTCCAGAATAGGGTAGATCTAACTTGAGATTCTTCCTTTTCTCGGTCTCTTTTTTCGCTCATCCTCTTAAAATGATGTATATTTTGTCACACATCTCTTTAAAATTCTCAATTTGAAAAGGTTCTTGTTAACCTCTAGAAGTTCATGTTATTTCATCACATTTTCCTTAGATTCTAGTCCATTTTAGTTTAATTGTATATGTTTTTATTGCCCAATTTAGAAAAATGTGCATTTTGTTTTGGGCTTGTGTTCTTAGCTTTAATTTGATATTTTTAGCCTAATTTCATGTTATTTTGATTATAAGCATTTTTGGAGCTTTGTGGATGTTTTTAGAAGGCTTTTGGATGAAGAAATCAAGAGCTAAATGAATGATTTTCGTTAGCTGTAAAAACAGTGCAAAACTGCTAAAGTCGTCCCAAAGTCGTGACTTTCGTTTGCGACTTTCACCGCTGTCAGAAAAACGCTGCGTTTCATTTATTAGAAATTAGTTGGCTAGGATACATATAAGCTGAGAGCTCAACCCAGAATGGATTCTTGAGACTTTTAGACACTTTTGGAGCTTGGTGGTTGTGCTAGGGTTTGGGCATTGGAAGAGTTGGGATCAAGAGATTGAAGCTTTGAAAACATTTGGAGCTCATTTTCTTCAGTTTTTCTATTCCTCTTCCCTTTTCTCTCTTGTAATCTGAAATGGATCTACTTGTTTTGTATATTTGTAACTTGTGGATGATTATGAGTAGCTAAACCCTTTGTTCTAGGATTATTTGGAACCCTTATATGGATTAACACTATATTTCTCCTCTTTTTTATGATTAATGATATATATGTGTTTATTTTACTCTTTCCTTAATGCTTCTACTTGATTGGCCACCATTTAGATGTTGGGTTCACTTAATTGATGCTTGAGAGGGCTAGGTTGAGTGTAGAACTTGGGTAAAATTGTGTAAGAACTTGATATTTGCATTTTGAATGGATGGTTTTGCTAGTAAGATAGAGATATACTTACTAGCCCTACATAGCCACATTAGGGTTAGTGTTTAAAATTGAGTTTTATTAATTGTAACAAGAGATTGGGCAATTAATTTAACTAAACACTTATTCATGACTTGAGAGAGCTTGTCCAATTATTTTTAGAACCCTAGGTTAGCACTTATTTTTATTAAAAGCATTTATGAGAGGAGGTAATTTTGGTGTTATGAAATGCAAGGAGGACAATTAATCCTAGGTCTCAATTTGTGTTGGAAGTTTGTGAATCGCTCACTTTCTTTATTTTCTAGTGTTAGTTACATTTACAAAATCATTTTCACCTAACGTTGCGTAGCTCAACTTAATCGAATTTACTTAGTCTTTTGCTTGATCATTGTTTTTGAACAAATCCTTGAGGGAATGATACTTTACTTTTATTATGTTACTTGCTACGATCCGTGCACTTGTGGTGAGCAACAGTGCTAATGTTGTTCTTAAGTCTAGCCTGACCTTTTCTAACAATCACTCTGCTTTCCATTTAGGATCATAGTGCTTTTGGAGATAGGTATTGTACTTGGACAACTCCAAAAAAATAAGTTATGAATTCCTCCTCGTGTGTAAATTTCCTTATTTAAAAACATGGAACTCTGCTTCTTGATCTGCTCTAAGAGAAGTAGAATAGTAATATTACAAAAACTTTCTCTTGAACTCCTCCCAAGTAATGTCAGCATCATTATTAGGTTTGGTGCTATCCTACCATTGCTAGGCTGCTTTCTATAACAGTTGTTCAGCAATTCACACCTTTTACGGCAAGGTGCATTCCATAACCCTGAAAATCTTTTTTAGTTGCTTCACCTATTCCTCTGCTTCAATTGCATTCATTTTACTTTTAAATATATAAGGGTTAAATTTTTAAAAGATTTCCCAAACTTGTGTGATACTGGTCAGTTGAGGTAGAGGGCGTACTCCCGTATTACTACTCAATTCATTTATTTTATTGCCATCATTTGAATAATGATCACTGGCCTCCTCATTGATAGGGCTATTCTCTCTGATGTGGTTCTTGCCTTGTCCTCTCATTACAGCTATCTCCTCCTTACATCTATTCACTTTTTGACCTATGTTCTTGACTAGATCTCTTAACTCTCTTAAGATAGCATCATTGTTTTCATGTGGAGGTTGATCTTGGGGAGGTGGAGGTGGAGGTAGATTTGAGCTAGCTCTATGATTC
The DNA here is from genome assembly GCF_029017545.1 of Prosopis cineraria. Classification (NCBI taxonomy): domain Eukaryota; kingdom Viridiplantae; phylum Streptophyta; class Magnoliopsida; order Fabales; family Fabaceae; genus Prosopis; species Prosopis cineraria. The sequence continues at coordinate 43,714,384 of NW_026555333.1, forward strand.
ACCATGATTCTTTACTCCTATATAAATACTTGAAGAATATTTGAGTTAGAAAGTACAATTTTATTTAAATCTACACTCAAATAAAAAGAAAGTACACATGCTAATATTTACTTGCCATGACTTCTAAGTACAAAAGAAAAGTCAAAAACGAAATGGCCACAGAACAATTGGGCTCTGATACTAAAAATATAACACCCTATCCTACTATCTAGACACTTAGCAAACAATTATCAAAGAACAAAGGCTACACCCACTTTATTTAATTCAAAGCATATTTTTTTGTGACATCATAATTTAACATATAACTAAATTCTAGAAATCTTAATCTAAGCCAATTTATAGTGGGCTACTATCCAATAACTAAAAGCAAATAGAATGAAAGAAATATGGTCTAAAAATGACAAAAGGTCTTATAGTCATGACGAAAAGTAAATATAATCCCGCATGTCCAGTGAGGTGCAAGAGCTAAAGGCTCATTCCTCCGGTGCCTTCCCTTAATTTTTACTTAGGCTTTCTCTTGAAAGATGTTAAAGAAAGGGTGAGCACTAATATCTCAGTAACCCAAAGCTTAACCATACATGTACAAACTACACAACTACACAATTATACAACCAACATATAAGTGAGTTCATAAGAATCATTCAAGTAGAACATAAAAATTTCATACAATATAGCTCATAACATTCAATATGAAGTACCAAAAATCTTCCTTATTACTCTATCCATCCTTATTCCACTGACTGAAATTATAGGCTTAAATATGATTTAGCCCATGTAGATGATAAATGTTTTCCTATGATCAACATTATCAATTGTGGCGTTGCAAGGTATGAGAGCAAGAATGAAGAAAGCAATTGAATATTTTTAGCCATTGTTGGTCACTTTCTGGGATATTGAAGGAAGCATTAATATAGTTTATCTCTAGTTATTATTTTATGAGGAAGAACAATTTATTATTGTTTTGTAGCAATTATTACTTTCAAATGTTGGTATTAAACTAGATCTGTTTCAATTAATAATTATATATTATTAATCTTGCTTGGTTCTTTTTTTTTTTTGCCAAAAAACAAATTTTATTAATCACCAAAAAAGCAATTACAAACACCAATAGCCAAAGCCAATGAAAACACTCAAAAAAAAACCTAGATACAAACTAATACACAACTCACAAAAAAGAAAAACACAACAAAACCAAGAAAAAACAAACAGAACAACACACAAATAGTATTAGCCAAGAAAATTAACCAATACCATCCTTATCCAAACAAGAAACATCACTAAAACCAAAATTTCTACAATCTACGCTAGAAGAAAAGACAAAATTAGAGGACTTGCTATCACACAGCTTCCTCATTCAGCAAAAGATCCAAAGAGGATGGAGCATTCATCAACCAAATAGGCTGAAACATTCCCTTTTCTACACTAGCTGCTATACAGTTAGCAGCTCTATTATCCTGGCGTGCAACTAAAGTAAAAGAAACATTAGTCAAAGAGTTTTTCAACTCAAGAAGCTCCTACGACAAGTCTGTACTATGCCACTCATAACCTCCAGATGACCCACCAATCAACTTTGTCAGCAAGCTTTCACAATCAGTTTCAAAAACTACATGAAAATTTAAAAATTGATGTGCCTTTCCAGCATAGCAAATTTTAAAGCCAAACATTCTGCCATAAATGGGGTATCTGCAACAACCTTCCCCCTTAAAGCCCTTAAAAATTCACCTCTGCTACCTCTGCACAAAAAACCAATACCTGCAAAAACTTTTTTGGCTTTAAAGGAACCATCAACATTAATTTTTACAGAACCCTCACCAAGAGGCACCTACTTATCCTGCCTAACAATTGATTTAGGAAAAAACTTACATTTAATGGGGTTAGAAATAGCCTTCGAACTCCAAAACTCATCCACTTGCAATCTAACAAGTTTCACTACTTTATTAGCATTTAGCACCTCCTTCTAAAAACTGAATTGCATCTACTCTTCTAAATCCACCAACACATAGTGACTAAAATAGACTTACCATATTCATCCAAAAGTTTCCCAGCCACAATCATCGAAGAAAAACCAATCATCCACACTAAAGATACCTTCACCATTGAATTGAATCCCTAAGACACAACCAAACCAGCACCTTTGAGCCTAGGCACAAAAAAAAAGAAGATGCTCAATAGATTCTACATCCTCACCACAGATAAGACATAAAGGATCCCTCGCACACTTTTTAAAACAAAACCTCCTTCGTAGCTTACTGCCCTCACTAAAATCTTTCATAAAAATGCTGCACTTTAGGAGGAATAACAAATCTTCCAAATATTTTCCACAATGCTTTATTTATCTGCTAGAAGTGCTTTGATCTTTACTTGGTTCCTTTGGCATATCCATTTTAGCCATTATATACTTAGACTTAACAGTATAACTACTACCCCTTACAACCCAACCAAAGCCATTTATCCTTCACAAATCTTTGTGGAATGGGAATTTTCAAAATCAACTCCCTTTCCTCATTGGAAATCTTATCATTAATACTGCTTAAATCCCAACTACCATCCAGAATCAACTCCACAACCCTCCTCTTCCTCTCAACATCATTATCAGTAAAATAATGCAACCTATTCCCCTCCAACCCTGGAACATAACAATCACCCCAAATTCTAAACTCATAACCATTCCTAACAATACCACCACAACTCTTCTAGTAATAAGCTCCTACCTTCCAATATGTTAACCCATACCCAGGAGGGTTTTTTCAGCCCTTAAAAGCATTTAAAAAGCTAGTATTAGAAAAATACCTATCTTTCAACATCCTGCACCATAAATCTTAAGGCCTTTGAAGCAACTGCCAAGTAGTTTTCACAATGAGAGCTCTATTAAACTGATGAAGATTTCGGAAGCCCATTTAACCATTAGCCTTTGACTTAGACATATGCTTCCAACTCTTCTAATGAATGCCCCCTCCATCTTTACTCTGACCCTACTAAAATTGAGAAATCAAACTATCAATTTCTTTACAGCTTTAAGAGGAAATTAAAAAACAAGTCATAGGGTATGTTGGAATGGAATTTGCTACTGCCTTGATTAAAATCTCATGCCCAATAAAAGTAAGAAGTCTTTGTCTCCACCCTATAATTTCTAGCCAATTTTATCCTTCACATATGCTAATGCAGCAGATCTTGAATGACCCCAAATCACAGGAAGACCAAGATACTTCCCAGGTTGTTCAAAGGCATTAATCCCCATACAATCAGCAATCTCATCTCGTATTTCCTGAGGAGAATTAGTAGAGAAATAAAGACTTGACTTATCAAAATAATTCTCTGACCAGAAGTTGCACAAAAATCTTCTTCAAACATACAATCATCCTTATTTGCTTGGATAAAAAATAACGCATCATCCACAAAAAAACAATGGGATAACACTGGGACCCTTTTAGCAATCTTAATACCCTTCAACTCCTTACAATTCACATGATGATGAATCATAAGGAAAAAAAACTTCAATAACAATAATAAAGAGATAAGGAGATAAAGGGTCCTTGCCTTAAACCCCTCTCTAGCATAAAAGAATCCATAGTCCTACCAACAACCTGTAGATTAAAAGCCATTAAAGAAATACATTTCATTACCTAAATTACCTATTCAGCACAAAACCCTATTTTTAGCATCACCACCCTAAGGAAGCCCTATTCAACTCTATCATACACCTTATTCACATCAACCTTCATAGCACACTCCTACTTATTACCCTTTTTTTACATTTTAAATAGTAAAACACCTCATGAGTAATGATTACATTATCCTGTATCTGTCTTCTTGTAATAAAAGCCCTTAACTAGGAGAAATAATTGTGTCTATCAATAATTTCATCCTATTAGTCATGATCTTGTATGACATATTACAAAGATCAATAGGTCTAAAATGTTTAACTCCTTCAGGCTTCTCAACTTTAGGAATCAATATAATATTCGTTTTATTAAGTTCATAAATCTCACAGCAGCTACCAAAAAACTCCAAAACCATATTACAAACCTCAGTCTTAATCCCAAACCATGAATGTTGATAGAATGCAGCAAAATAACCATCAGGCCTTAAGCCTTATCCATACCAATATGAAAAAAAGCTTCTTCAATCTCTACATAAGTAATAGGTTTGGATAATAAGGCATTGTCATCATCAGAAACAACCTTATTAACATACTACAGAATAATGTCAACCCCTTTCAACTTAGTTGCAGCAAACAAGTCCCTATAAAACTCACTAAACTCCTTACCAATATCACTTTGATTCTCCAACCAAACCCCATTTTTATTCAATAATCTCAAAACTTTATTCCTTTGCCTTCTACAGATGATAGTGTTGTGAAAAAATTTAGTATTTCTATCTCCAAACTTAAGCCATTATACCCTTAACCTTTGCCACCAAAATCTCTCTTCCTTATCCCAAACCTCCTCAATACTCCTTGTCAACTCCTTATTCTTCTAATCTTTGTATCAGTTAAGACCCCTTCTTTACACTCAGTCAAACTCTTCCTTAATTGTTCAATAAGTTTCCTATTATTAGGAAACACTCTCTTAATCTATTGAGTCAGAATTAGCCTACACACATCCATCTTCTAACAAAATCCACTACATTCGAATCAACAACACCATCCACCTTATTCCCCCCAACCTAACTATGGCTAAAAAATCAGCATGTAAAATCCAATTCAGCTCAAATCTGAAGACCTTTGGTATCTTATGCTCATTAAAACAACAATCAATAACAAGAGCATGATGATCTAAACCAATTGGTTCAGTATGAAACACCATTGCCTTCTCAAAAGTCTCCCTAAACTCCACATTCCCCATTGCTTTATCAATCCTCTCCCTTATAACAGCATCCTCATCTCTATTATTACACCATGTAAATCTAGAACCTTGAAACTCCAGATCCATCAAACCACAGTTAGAAATCAACGCTGAAAATTTAAAATCTTCCTTATAGATTATAGCCTACCTCCCTCCTTCTCAAATTGAGAAGCTAAATCATTGAAATCACCAACTACCAACCACTCCCCCCTCACACCATGTGCAAGTCTCCTTAATCTATTCCAAACAATCAATCCTTCTTCTTACAAGGAGGGCCATATATAAACGTAATAAAAATAAGGTGAAGGAACAAAACTAGAGATTACCTCAACATGCACCAAGTTCTTAGTAGACATTCGCACAGACAATCAATATCATCATTCACCCATACCCCTAGACCACTAGATAAACCATCAGGCTCAATATAAATCTCATTCATCATACCACAACCCCTCTGAATATGAATAGCTTTCCTACTGTATATCTTGGTCTTCATTAAGAAGATAATAGAGGGATTATTCTATCTCACTAAATCTCTTAATTTCTAACCGCTAAGGCTCTCCCCAGACCCTAATAGTTCTAAGAAATAAGTTTCATGGCTCCTTGGTGGCTGTTGAGGCTAGCCACCAACACCCTCAACAAAAATAGAACCCACTTTACCATCTTCGTGAGGCTTAAAAGTGAAACCTAAGGTCTCACATGATTTATCACTAACCATAAATGCATCCTCCCCATCCCAGACTTTGTTCAAAACCTTAGTTTTTCTTGATCCTGATGATCTATGCCTTATACCAGAACCATGCCTTAATCTACTTTTTACTTGTCTCAAGTTCTCAGCAAAGACTATCATAAAGCACTGTGACTAATTTGCTCTACAGATACTTTCCTTCTCTTGATAGTAACGAGCCCAATCTCAACCTCAGCACCCCTTTTCAGGCCCCAATTATCCAATTGTGACACCATTGCTTGCACTTTCTGTTTCACAAAAGGCAAAATAACATACAACTCAAATTATTGTTACCAACCACCTCATCTATTTCACAAGCGGCTCACAAACTTTACTATCCCCAGTATGTAAAACCTCAGGCCTAACATGCAAATCTTGCAACAACATGATCCTCTCTTTGCTAAGCCCAGTACTTAAAATATCCACAGTATATTGACCTCATCTTTAACAGCCTTCTCATAAATGTTCCAATCTTCCTCCGCTATCCTTTTCCCTTCTCTCCAATCCTCTATGTTTTGATAATATTTTCCTTCCCAAAGTATTTTGCTCTAGAAGATTTGATAATAAACAAGTCATTATCATTATATGCACTAACAGTACATTGATCATAATCTTCTTATGCTGCATCTCATTTCATCTCCTCTCAATATCTACTCTCTCAGCCCAGTCCTTCCGAACTAATACCAGAGCTTCTTCCTAATTCCTCACTTGATTAGTGGACATCTAAGCACCATAACGAGATTCTAGAGGATTCACCACTGACATCAACCTCATAGAACCACAAATTCTTGGCTTATGTCCAAGCTTCCCGCACTTGAAACAAAAGTTAGTCAACTTCTCATACATCACCGACATCCAAACCTTATCATTATTAGGTTTCAAAATCCAAAACCTCAAGATGAGCAGTCTCCTCTATCCACAACCACACAAAACACGCAAATAACTTCTTAACATTCTTTTATTACATATCGGATCCTCAACCATCACCACCTCACCAATACGATTACCAATCATAATTGCATTCTCCATATTCGTAGCTTCTAAAGGCACATTATGAAGCTGTATCCAAAATAGTGCCCTACTAAAAAAAATCCTCCACCGACTTATACTTCTCTCGCTCCTGCAAATTAAGAAGATGACCATTCATAGACCATAGTCTACCTCTTAAAATCCTGCTATGTTCATTAAAATCAGCAAATTTAAAGATTGAAACATTATCCAAAACTTCAATAATATTTGGGCCTTCATCCAGATTCCAGGCCTTTCTAATCATCCTTTCCATCGTAGGATGATTGACCTCCTTAGCACAGAGAACCTTTCCTACCAGAATACTCTTAATCTCCTCATCTTTCCAAATCAACGGTTTCTCAGAGTCTTCAACAGATCCCGACCCCAAAGCCATCACAAGCGCACACATAACCTCTAAGAGCAATCACTAGAATTTCATCACAGAATTAAGGACACAATTCACTCTAACGTAACCATCAATCACCAGAGAATCAAAGAAGAAAGAAGAAGAAGAAAACAAAACGAGCTCTCACAGAGGAGAGAGTCTGTTGACATCTTGCTTGGTTCTTGATTTGACTTGATATTGAGCCATTTCTTGTAAGGTCAAATAGGTAAAGATCTCTAGTCCATCCGTGCATACTAGCTAGAAAGCAACACTAACTATTTTATGAAATAAAAAAGATGTTTGAAAATGAAAAAAAAAACTTTAAATATAAGTAATATTGGAAAAACTTAATTAATACCATGTCAAGTGACCTAATAATAAAAACTTTTTATTTCTTTTAAAAATGTTTTATAATAAAAATCAAAGAAAGTATAAGAGCATATAATAAGAATAAATTTTACATTATTATTTATGAAATGATAGACCAACGGGGGTTAATTATAATGTAAATTAACAAACAAATATAAACAAAGATGTCAGGCGAAATATCTGATTATGGAACTCCCCCCCCAAATTCCATCGTCAATTAATATGATGAAATTGTATTCAAGCAAAATTGGTTGAATTAGATTCTCTGGTAATAGTCTTGAACATCAAATGCACTTTATTCTTGATTCTTTTTCTATTTCCATTTCGACCTTGTCAATTATTAGTTTATTGTAGATGTCAAACATAGCATAACTTATATTATAATAACAGGATTTGAACATTTGATCTTGTAAACTTTGGATTAAATTTTACTAATTGGATTAACTCTTATTATTACATACCATGAATTCATAGCCAATGGATTGTATCAAATTTACATTTAAGTTATTGAGAAATGATGCGAACATAGTCATGTTTTATGCTTCTTCGTAGACACACACACACGTAAGCTACATACCTACAAAGACTTCATGCATGAAAAGGTCAATATTGAATCAGAATTTTCGAAAGATTTTCAATAGTAAAATACAAGAAAATGCGTACTGAATTTGAAGAGTTAAGTTATCATGAGATACTAATTTAGTATTAACTTTTTTATGAGTTCCTTATTTCTCATTCTCATATAAGTTTTACTTCTCCATTCCCTGGCCACTTGTGTAGCTAAGATTGCAGCCATCATTGTAAAAAATGATACTTGGATCCTTTGCATATTTTAAATACATTTAAATGATTAGAGAATTGGTACAATCTTTGAGAATTTATAAATTATTATATTTCACAGGTGTGATAGTAGAAAGACTTACATGATATAGCTCGTTTGCAGTCAACAATAACCGGATTTATCATTACAGGATTATTCATTTCATCATTCTGCCATATATGCAAACAAAAACAGAGTTGAGGCATATACACTGTGCAACCCACAGACTACTTTTTGCTCTGCAAAGAACTACAGTATCACCATGAAAGGAAAGAGTATTGGATCAAAAATACATAGAAAGCTCTTGAAAAGAAAATTCAAGGGCACCATCAAAGGATAAATACAAAAAATTAAAAAAAATCATAATGAACAAGAAGGTGTAACTAAACCTTATGGGAGGCTCCATAAAACTCAAGCAAATTTCCAAGACTTTCCATGGGTGCCAGATTTGAGCTCATAAGCAAGCCTCTGTCAATAGGGAAGCGGGGAAATATTCATGACCTCAGTATTCAGTATGACTTCCCACAATGTATCAAGCTACCAGCACCCAAGAAAAGACCAAAAACTGCAGCACTTCCCAGTGTGGTCTGTCCAATATGCCTAATTTTCAAAACTCCAGGTACCTGCAACACGCATTATTTAATTTTAAAAAAAAATCAGCCCAATAAAACACTAACCCTTAATTTGGATTGGGAGAAAAATAGGGAGGAAGGAAAACTATGAGAGAAAACTCCCAAAAATAGTAATTTACCATTTTTGGAAATTTCTCCTTCCTGTTATCTTCTCACTTTTCTCTCCATCCAAACCAAGCCTCAAATAAGGAATTGATTTTTGACTCCCAATATAGTGCGATTCAATAAATACAATTGTAAACAACCATGATGGTATTGACATAAATAGAGACATTACTGCTTTGGCCTTGCAATGAGAAAACAATTATTTTCTATAAATTACAGGTCTTCGACAATTAGGAGTATTTTATATCTTCGGTTCTGTCTGAGTTGGACCAAAATCAAATTGAACTGATTTTATCACTTTTACAAAATAGAGGATCGATTCAGTTGAGTTTGCCTTAACACACAAAAACATATCTAAAGGCTTGCTTTCATAGTTGGGCTCTATTAAGTAGCAAAGGTCAAGTTGATCAAACATTTAAGCTAAACGCATTCATAGACAGAGTGGTCTGTGTAACTTGTAAAACAGAACGAACTCACCCACAACCGACCCCATCTAACTGAAGGAATAAGGAACAGCAAAGACTCAGCTTGACCTCGACAAGAACAAAACTTGTCTATAAGGAAAACAAAACTGGAAACCACACATAAACTATTAGGGTACGAACATATAGCATACCTTATACCTAATAGCCTCGTATGTCCCATAAACAGCACCTGAAAAATGGCAGAGAATTTAGTTAAAGTATGTAAAAATTTAAAATACAGGTCAAACATACCTAATGAAAACCGTTAATGCATGTGATGATGTAATAGCTAGGCAGCATGTGATTTAAAGCTTTTTATGAGTTAGACAACTCCAAAGTCTCTAGTAGTTAGTGCAAAGTTTTACATGACCACCAATTTGGAAATCTCAAGTGTTTGAAGAAATATTCCAGCCAAAGGTACTCGAACTTCATGCAAAGTTTAGAGATCAAGATTCAAAAAATCCATACTCACAGCTAATAAGTGTGCCTCAACTGGATTAAAAACTGAGGCCAAATTTACTGTTAACGCATGCACATCCAGTACTAAGTACCAAACAGGATGCAAAGCACTGAGGGAGGAATCACTCACTCCCTCAGTCCCCTCGACTTCTATTAAGAATAATTATAATATTTGAAAGCTATTAATCAATCAAACAGGTTTGAAGCTTAATATGATTAATTACTGCGACATTAAAGATTGAACAGAGAATCAAAAGATCACAATGGGCATGTCCTATATAAAATCCTTGTGAAAGACAACATAATTGCTTTCATATTGAACAAACCCTAAGGCTTGAGATCGTAGATCCTGGATCAACCAAATGAGCACCAAAACAAGTGATAATAAAGTAATAGGGAATAGAGGCATGAAAGATGAAACCATCTCGGCAGAAATTTGTTTATTTGGGTAGTCTAACTATACATAAATGTCCTGCATGGTAAGCAGCGCAAGGAGAAAAGTGCTAAATCAAGTAATTTCTTCACAACTCCAAGCAGATGAAATACAAAATAGTAAGAATTTCAAAATTATATGTTCGACAGTAGAGTTTATAATCCAAATGCTGAACAAGACTACTTCCTGAATCAAAGAAATTTTTCTAATCTATGTGATTCTCCTATTGCAAGATCTCCTACCAATGAAGGAGGATATGGAAAAAGAGACGAGCTAACACTTCATTGAGACATGCAATTGGACATTGCTCTGAACGGAAAAGAGAATCAGTAAATTTTGTTAAACATAAGCATTCTGCGCGAAGCATCAGGCCGTCAGCAGAATGAAACAATTTTAAAAAAAAAAATCAAAAATAAACTCCAACAACTAACACATCTTAGGTAGAAATCAACAAGAATGGAACAGTCAGTTTTGAGTAGTAGCTATCTAGTCCAACCATATAACAGCCATAAAACAAACAACAAATAAATAAAATAAATAAAAACGCCTAAAGCCTTAAAATTCCAGGATCATAAGGATGAATGACTCTGCAAAAAAAAAAAACAACAATTTAAGCATCAAATTAGTAGATTAATTCGAACAATTTAAGTTCGAAATTTACACCAACAAAAGAAAATTAACATGCTAGCCATATCCCCGATGACCCCAAAAACAATCACAGAAAACAAAACGAAAAGGCAATGATTTTCCAATACAGCTGACTAATTTTTTAAAATAGAAAAAAAAATACAAATCAATTAAAAGTTGAAGCAGAAGAACTAGATGAACCATAAAGCATCAAAGGAGACGAAAAAGAAGTTGAACAAAATGGTGAAGCCAATGAAGGAAGGCAATCAAAGCAGAGGAAATAAAATGAAATACCGACAGCGCCGCCGACCGCACCACCAACAGCAACGCCAGCGGTGACACGAGCAAGGCAGCCATCCTTCGCCATAAGATAATTGGAACGAACACAATTGAAAATTTGAAATCCTCTTGGAAACTGAACCAACAAAGAAGTACGTGGGGGAGAGAGAGAGAGGGCCAAGCCCTAATTGAAACTGAATACCATATTGACAAATTCAAAAATTCCAAAACTGGGTAAAAAAAAAGAATCCCGTTGCCGGGAATCGAACCCGGGTCTCCTGGGTGAAAGCCAGATATCCTAACCGCTGGACGACAACGGAGTTTGCTGAGAGATGTTACGATAATTAAATTATACCTATTCATTCTCATTGTCATATTCATTCTTAAGTGGCAATTTTATATTTTTTTTTTTATTTTTTAGGTGTATAATTTTCAGATTACTAACATTCAAACTTAAATTTTATTGATGATAGAGGCGCCACGCTATTTGTAAATATTGAAGAAAAACATTACATCAAAAAAATAAACTGATTAATTTGAGAGTAAAATTATGCTTTAATCCTTTTATTTTTCTTTTACAGTCAGCCATGTATGTCTTATGTAAAAGTACTTCAATCAAACACCATGAAAAATTATATTTTTTGAACTATAAAAATAATTAACAGTTTTCTCCCAAAATACGTTAACTAAGAAATAGATTTATTCATTCAATTTAATTACTTATCAAAATTCAATTGAAGTGGTGATAATATATTTAGTTCAATTATATTTAAAATTAAATTCTTTTCGCATTTCCAGTTTAAATTAAAGGAAGAGTATATCACCCGGGGGGGGGGGGAGGCTCTTATCTCCATCACCTTACTCTTTTGAAATCTCCTAGAATCCATTTATAAGAACTTCTGGTTTGATTTCTCTTTTTACCTAATTATATTTTGCAATATATCTTAATTCTTTTTTTTTTGCCAGAATAGAGCATAATTCAATCTTATTATTTTATTTAATATTTTGGCTTAATATTACAAAATATTAAGTTTTATTAGGTTTTATTTTTATCAAGTTTTATATTATCAAATCTTATATTATACTCTTTTTATCATCATGAATCCCCACCTCCATATTTTACTTTATTTTTATTTTTACCAAAGAAAACAAAAGTATTCAAACAACACAAGTGATTCACAAAATAAGAGTCTGCTAACTCCTAATTAAATAAGGATATGTCTCTAGCCAATTCTTAATCCCTTTTGATTCACTAGATTTTTTGAGAGAATCATATACAAGTCCCACACAAAATAATTAATTATTACAAGATTAATTATTTTGTGTAAAACTTCAATGTAATTCTCCCAATTTTTTTATAATAGAAACAGCCAAGCTAACAAATTGACATAGTGAGCAAGGTTTATGATGTTTCACTAGAAGGGAATTTTTATTTTAACAGCTTGATAAAGTGAGCAATATTTGCACTAGGAGGGCATTGGCTTATTAAAAATTCACTATGATAAAAAAAAAAAAAATAACCTCTCAAACAATGTGCCAATGATCAATGGATTCAATTGCATTTCTGCAGCAAACCACAAACTCAGATCCAGAAGCATCCATACCCACAAAAACATTCAATAATTCAATTAACGAAGTTTATTTCCCCCCCTTGATGGATGATGATCCTATGATGTTCTATTCTATTCAAGTCTATTGCTTTATCTTCAGTGACGCTTGCTTGTATTGGTTGAATGCTTGGAGATTACTGCTACAGTTGATTTAAAAACTCTCATAAACTTGCATTCAATGAGGGTCTCAAATCCTCTTACCCAATAAATATTTCACATGGTATTACACAGGTTGCCAATTAAACCAAACAGTTGTTGAAGATATTAAAATTAGATATTAAAAAAAAAATACCAAATCACAACTCTATTTTTTACTATACTACTTTTTAACCATAATATAAGTCACTTTTTAAAAGCATTCTTTAATCCAAAATATAAAATATGGGATAAATTTTATATTCATTTTCCATTTACATTCTTATTTTTTTATTCATTATCTTTAAATACCCATATTTAAAAACTATGCACGTAACTAAAAAGCATAAATGAAAAGATATAAACAATTTTTTAAAAAAAATATAAGGTTTCACCTAAAATTTTTTTTATGGTAGCATGAATTTGTTAACAATAACTAATACTGTGATTCAAAGAAAGAATTATGCACCACATCATCTTAATCCGACATTCATACGATTGCCAGAAAAATAAAAATTGTTATATTGCATCATCACAACACCATTTAACTCATCATTTCATTTATTTATGATCAAATATAAGTTCTCAACCATTGATAAAATCATACGACTACAAAATAAGCACTCACTCGAAGGGAGAATTTGGAACACTTGATAGAATCCAAATCCCCCTTACACAGTCTCTTGCTTCCCACTCTTATAATTTCTCCTCTTATTATTACTCAATTATAAGTTCCAAGATATGCTTTGGATTGAGTATGGACTACCTTTACGTTCTGCTATATTATAAATGAGGGACCTTGCAAGATCAATCACGCAACCATCAATTTCTCCATCAAGAGCTGCAAGTGTCAAATTATCTCCCAGGTAAACAATACTAATTGCAAGAGCTATGGGGAACCAACACACACATAACCACGTTTAAATCAAGAAAGAACCCCTCCTAGGACCGAGGGAACTTATGAACAGTATAGAAGGGGGAAAGAATTAGCAAATGCATTTGCTTATGAAATTTACACTGCAGCTACTTTCAACAAGAGCCAGCAACCTACTAAGAATTTACATTTCTATCCCTCAACCCCCACACAAGGTACATATAGGGAAAAAAATGGAAAGTGAAATCAATTTTAGAAAGGGGAAAAGAAGGGGGAGAAATTACAGAATCACAATCAAATCCCTATTCTTTCCTATCATGCCAAACTTAGCTTCCTTCTAGGCCTTATAATAGATGGAAGCTGAATGTACTTGATCAGTGCAATCTTCCTGTAAATCAGAGCCAAAATGTCGAAAAGAAAATCTCATATACAGACTGTTATGTCAATGAGCCAGATCCTCGCTCCCCACACCAACGGCAGATTTGTCAACCATGCGCACGTTGTATTGTTCATACACACGTGCACGATTCTCGGCCCACCATTGTTCTGCCTGTTTTTCACTAAACCGCTTTCGACTGCATTCAACAGTGTAAAGGTTAAAATATGTAAGAGACATTGTATCAAACACAAGCCAAAAAGTGAGGATGAGGGGGTCAGTAACATAGCAAGCACTCCTGGTACAGGTACTCCTAACGGAGATAATCATTCCTCTCTATATTCCAGCTAAACTGCTACATAAATTAGTTTCTTGATGCTAAAGATTAAATACAGAGCAATAGGCTTCTTTGTTATACACAACATGATACAAGTCACTCATCCATGCTAGAAAGCCTAAATAAGTTACGGCACCATTTTTTTTTTTTTTAATTGCCTTATGGAGGCTCAACTGATATTAAAATCAAGCGATAATTGAATAAGGACCGTTTTTTAGTATGCATAAATACCATGACCACATTTTACATGACCAATTTCCTGATTGAGTCCTGCAAATTTACATGGAAACATTACCCCACAATGGAATCCATACCTGAAACGAACTCTTCTTCAGATCTATTACACCTCCTGGTAGGGAAGTAAGTGTGATATATACACCAGGTTCATCCTGCTCAACCCATTCATTCTCATTACGAGATTCACCTTCCTTCGTTCTGCTTCCATTTCTATTTGATGCATCCGACTGGCTCTGTTTATTGTGACCTTGAATGCGGTTATTGATGGTGCTTGATCCATTTGACAGTAACTGATTGTTTGATCCTGTCAAGTCCGGTTCTAGATTAGTAGCCTGGATATTCAATCGCTCAACAGAAGCATTGCCGACTTCATTGGAACCAGGACTGGAACTAAAAGAAGCGAGAGAAGGTGATTTGACGTTCCTTGCTGCTCCAACAGGTAGCCTCTCAGCCATTTCCTTCAACTATTCAGTGTAATATACAAAGAAACATAGGATCAGTTAGACTTGTTCAATCAAAGCCCAATATAAACTCTGATCTCTTGTCAATTTATTTCTTGAAAAACAAATTCAAAATCTGCTTGCACAGCTCATGAAACATTATTTCTCAACCTGTGAAGTGCACTTTATTCAAAATACAACAATTAGTATTTTCATCAGAACAAAGACATGGTTACCACTAAAGTCTCCAGATGACCAGATCAGGATATATTTAAGTTATTTAAGAAAGCTATCTTCGCCAAAGAGGCAAAGTAAATGCTCTGAACAAATTCATACTTAAAAAACGAAGTTGGAGTCTCAGAACTACATAAAATACTACCGTAATACCCACTCTTCCAAACAATGTCCTTATTCCAGAGTACTCTAACTTAAAACACAAATTAAACACATGCTCAAGGTGCATTATCATCTTCCCAATAATATATTTGAGACGATGGATTGAAACATAAAACAAACATAGCTAGCTTCTCCGAGTCATCATGAGATGTTTCTTCAATCAAATATATTTGAATAAGAATATAACGGTTTCAAATTACAATACAATCATTTGCTATAAAAAAATTACAAGACTCTTAAAACTGATAAGTTACAATCTATAACATAAAAAATTCCACACAAACAAGTAGACTCTCAAGTTGGTGTTTGTGTATCAATATGAGCTATTGTTTGTAATGAAGGTCAAATTGTTTGGAGTGTTTTCCAAGACTATAATTAGCAATAATAACTTTTACTGCTAGGGTTGTGTTATGGTCTGTGGAACAAAATCTGCTGAACTACTTAAAATTTTGACTTCAATCAGAACAATCATAGCAACAGAATCAATTAGATACAAATTTATATACTACCACACTACTTTACATTACTAATACCCATCTACCTGAGCAGTAAGTGACTTAATCACTTCCTTTGCTGCCTTACATTTAGCAGTTTCTTCACCAGCAATGGCTATAGCTTCTTTCAGCTGTTTAGTAGTCTTTCTAGCTCAATTTCTTGAAGTTGAGCTTGGCGAGTCAGATTTTCCACCTAAAAGAAATGCCAGACAACCACGTGAATCAACCACCATCAAGTAATCAAGCATTCAAAAAAGAAAAGAGGGGATCCCCTCAAACACACAGAAAACATGCATCAAACAGTCAAACTATATACTTAAAAGACTAAATGTTGAGCAACTTATTAAAAGTAATTGATTGAACCATCCAAACCAAAAAGGTAAAGCAAAATTCCCATTGTTAATTTTGTATATCTAGTTGGACGCTACGAAACATGGAAATGGTTAGCTTAGATATGAGCACATTGGAATACAGAATCTCCTTTCCTGGCATCATTGTTCGCATATTGGAATGACAATTTTTAGCTTGCATCACAGAATCTGACAGCCCCAAAACATTAACAAAACCAGATACTCTTTCCTTTTTGGATGATTGTCCATCTTTTACTCCCTCCAGACCACAATTTGTTGTGTTAACTAATTCACATTTTATGAAAAAAATTAGTTGAAACCTTATTGTCCTAAAAAGGTCCACATCTTTCCATTTAAGCCCTTGAGTTTTCTCTAGTAACGCATGCATAGTCTTCATACAAGAGCATTAAAGACAGAATTTTTTTAAAAAAAAAAAGAGCAAAGGTATAAGTGGCGAAAAAAAAAATCTTAACATTTATCAAATGCCCTATATTTGGACCAAGGGATGCTTCTAGAAAGCAACTTATATTGTAGTGCAAAGGGAGTATCTTTTAACAGAAATGATCTAAGATGACAGGTCACAACATAAACAGGTAGTGCTTTCTTTGGAAAATAAAGAAAATACATTTCACTAAAAACAATCCATGTGAAAAGGAAGGAATTGACACAACTCCATTCTTGCCTACGCTTCCACATGGTACCAGTTAATTTTTTTCTGACACTATTTACATTGATGAGAAACATATCCAATGTCAAATCATGACTAAGTCCATATGAGAGAGTGGAACTCGTAAGCCCATAAATATAAAGATTCGATACTAATATTATTTTAGGCAGGAAAGGGAATGCTGTCAATGAATTACTAAAACAATTACCTGCGCTCTTAATTAACAACCTCCTGACTGAGGATATCATTTGTCCTCTTAACATCATCCACCACAATCTTTGGGGAAGTAAGTCCCCCTAGTGTTGGGGTTGGAGTAGTTGAACGAGGCGGACTTGGCCGTCTGGAAATGGGGGATGTTGCTCGAGAAACAATTCTAGATCCAGGAACAGAAGCTGAAAAGAACTTCTTCGACGAT
>NW_026555333.1:43731966-43768647 GCF_029017545.1 Prosopis cineraria
AATGAATGGGATGAGATGGTCAATGTCTATGTTCTTGGACCTCTATTTTGAATGTTGTGAGAGAAGACACGGGAGTGAATAATACCATTGAGTTGCTGGCTGTCCTGCAAAAAAAGGGGTTGGTTTGGTTTTATTTTCTTGTCCTCTTCTTTTTGACTGACCGTCCCCTTCCCTGCCCCCCCGGGGGGGGGGGATACGGTTAGGGAATCATCTAATAAGTGGACACTGCCTTACAAGGAACTCGTAGCTTTTATGCATGTAAAATCTGATCAGATGTTCGTGCACATTTGTCATGTTGTGCTCTTGCTTTTATACTAGTTTGGTTTGCATTCATACAGATATATGTCCTGTTTGTTTGGCCGAAATTGTGGTTCAAAATGCTTGATTATTCTTTGCAGTTTGCAGTATGAAGATGATTGTTTAACTCAGGATTATTAATTGGCATTCAGGAGCTCGGTTGATTGGGGTTGACAGCCTTGGTATGGATGTCAGAATTTTCTCAGGGGCAGAAGTAAAAACTCATCGATTTCCATTCAAAGTCCCAGTAAGCATCTTGGCTTGCGATGAGTGTATAGTATTTCTGGCTGTTAAAAGTCATGATTACATCCACGCGAAGATCTTTCTGAACTTGTCTGTTTTAAAAATAATCTAGCTCCTGCCAATCTCTTATGGAAAATGTGAATGTTTTGTGATAAAATCTTGTTCTTCCATATGGTTGGGCGTTGTGATCAGAGATAGAGAGAAAATAGAAATATATTCACGCACATGTATGATGAATAGCTTTAATTCTAAGCTTATACTTGCTGTAGGAGGTGTAAGAGGATTTAACTTGCTGGCTAAATTAGATTTCTTGGATAGAGTATGGGTACAAAACTAGTGAATTGAAGGTTTATAATTGCTAGGCAAAGGCAACAACGAGCAATAGGTTGGGGTCAACTGGTGAGTGGTGATTGTACATGTGCTGTGAACAACACTTGCAAAACTTGATTTGAGGTCTAACGGATTCCAGGGGGAATTCAGGTTAGACCACACTAGATGTGTAAAAGGAGAAGTTTTTAGTGTTGTCAACCAAAAGAAAATAGTTCTCGTCAATTGATAAAACTGAAATAAAAGAAATATGTAGGAGAAGAAAATCAAGTTAGGCTCCACACATGGGTTTTCATTGCTCACTGATGAGCCTGCTCTCACTAGAGGGGAAGAGGAGGTTGCACCTGGTGAAGTTACTGATACAGTCGTATACTTTACAAGAGTGAAAAAAGAGAAGATGATTCAGAGGGTAGAAAAGGAAATGGAGGTTGGGGGTGACTGACACGTGCTAATTGTGAGGTGGTGTGCTGGAAGAGGAAGTTACCTGAAGGAAAGTTAGGGAGCCTAAAACTGAGCAAGAGTGTGTGATGTGCCTTCTCAAGGGAATATGGAATCTGGAGAGAGATCTATCATCTTGAAGGCAAGAAATCTATATCTACTATTTTCTACATTTGTCTCCTATTCTGCCGTTATGTTGCTGAGTTAGATATTAGATATACTTCTGTTACTGTCATAACAATTCTGACTATTATCAGATACTGGTAGAGTTATTTATTTATCATTTGGCTCAAGTAGCATATCGATGATGTGGATTCTATCAACTCATTAATGCAGTATAAGAAGATGGAAATATTATCTGCCCCACTTCGTAATGATGTAACTGTATTTGTGGACTCTTCAGGGTTTTTTAATTTTAAAAAAGCTATTATTTGTGGACTCCGTTTTTGACCCAGGTTTTTGAGCCTGAACGCTAGTATTTAGTAGGATCAGGATACCTGATGTCCTTAGGATTTATTGGTCAAGTTCCCTGTGAATAGGCCTCTAGTCTAGTCGTTTAGGAATAATATCCTTATTTTTATATGGATAAACATTTAAATAATCATGAGAGTTTTTGTTATCTTTATTCTAATTCCCGCCGTTTATATTATGCATTAAAGAAGAAAGTAATTTGCTTAGTGACTCAGACTGATCATTCCCGAAACATCACATTCTTGTGATGCTGTAACATCATTGTCAAGAAAGTGTCTTCCTCCCGAAGCTGCATGACTTCCTGGTTTGTAACAACTTGCTAAATTGTAAAACCCTAACTAAATAAGACTGACTTGTTAATAAATTATAAGCATCTGTATGAATGAACTTTGGTTTTGAATTCGAGAAATTTCATGTGAGGTGGGTGGTAGATAAACTCACATGATATATTTCATTGGGTTATCAATATAAACATAGTTGAAGAATAAGTCTTCAATCTGCATTGGCAGGCAACCTCTGAAGTTGGGGCTGAAAAGCAGATTCAGCAGCTTCTGTTTCCACGATCAAGGCGGAAAAAATGCATGAACTCATGGCGACAAGCTTAAGAACCAGCACACAAGTTGAGTATCATTGTCTAACTTTGCCTGGCAGTCATCTTCTGTTATTTTCCCTTTTCAATTTGCCATAACAGCTTGCTCTGTAGCAATTAATACATAAAAATATAGTTAGTTCTGTACATCATCTTGATTTTCTTCTAGGAGGGTCATGGTGGTTAATCTTTTCCTTCTTCCGCTTTTCTCATACGAAAGCTTGGTCAGTAAATAAATTAGAATATAAGGGGGTAAAAAATTTTCTTCGCTGATAATTATAAGTGGCATTGCTAGTAGATGATTACTCAATATACTGCTTGAAAATAGTTATTCTGCTTTGTGCACTAGGACATCTTAATTTGCAATTTTTTTTGGGAAAATGACGTCTAAGGATCTGAAGTTAACAAATTTTATATTAAAAATCTTGATAACTAATTGTTTTCAAAGTTCAAAAATTGTCAGATTTACTATATTAGGTATCTTCCATCTAAGTTATTGAAAATTATGAAATATAAAGTAATGACAGTTTTTAGAAAAGTTTATAGTAAATCATTCAAAATATAACTCTTATGATCCTGTAGCGTGTGTGTGTGTAAAGTGGGTCCATAGATGTAACCACCTTTCTTTTTCTTTTTTAAAGTTTCTTCACGTTTCTCAGATCATCGTTTACATTATAGGTTTACTGTTACATTCTATATTTGGATTTTGGATACTACGGTATAGGGTATCCAAAGCATAATACTATTGTATTTATAAGTACAATTTACAATTCTCATTTGGTGTAATAAAATAGAAATGGCGTAAAAGTTGTTCTTGACTCGGTTTAAATTTAATATCATTCTCAGTTCTTTTTTGAAAAAATAGTTATTCTAAAGTTAGTCTGAGGTGCAGTGTGGAAGTTATTCTAAAACATAGTGGAAACAATATTCCTCGGAATAGAGTTAAAAAAAAAAAAAAACTCTTCCACAAAAGAGAAAAGAAAAGAAAATAGGATTTGTTTCTTCCTTGGGGAGAATATCATTCAGCCTTCACAGGAGACATTGTAGCATGAAGGTTCCAAGGCATTTCGAAATTTTCATGAAAGGTCCATGGTTCTTAATTGTAATTAAACTTTAGGAATTGATTATTCTAAGTCTTGTCTTTTCAAATCACCATTGTCACCGAAGCTGTGTTACCATAGCTAGATCACTGTCATTGATGAGTTGACCAGCGTCGTCAGCTGCTGGAGCTCTAGCGTCGGCAGCATGGTCAACGATAGTGAGCTTTAGAAAGGGTCAAGGGAGGTTTGAATCCATAATTTCTTGGTTTCCAAAAATATACGAGACCCATGACTCAATTTTTTACTAAAAAAAAAGGTCGAACGATAAAATTAAAACTAATAAAAATTACCGGTGATAAATTAGCAAGGTAAAGAAAAGAAAGTTGATAAAAGAGGAATGCAATGTTGATTAAGTCTGTAACATTTCAAAAATTAATCTAAGATTAATTAAGTGAATTTAGAGCAAATGAATAATTTTTAAAGAATATTTAGATATAAATAATTTTAGTTAAAATATTATTGTTGGGTTTAATTTAAATAAAATTCTAATTTATAATTTTTTTAGAAAATAAAGATAATAATATTATTATTATAAAAAAAGAAGAAGAAAGAAAGAAGAAGAAGGAAGGAATATTAAATAAAACAAAAATAAAGAAGTGGGGCGGATGATTTCATTGGTGCGCATGTGTGTTTAATGTGTACATATATATATATATATATATATATAAGAAAGAAAAGGAGATGGGAACACCAATCTACAGGTGTGTGTGTGTGTGAGTTTGATATTATATATAATTAAAAAAAAAAAGAAGAAAGAGGTAGTGAAATAGTAGGACTCACATCACTTTATTTCAAACCCCTCTTCTCTTTTTTCTTCATTTCTCTTCCCAATTCTTTTCGCTTCTGTGTGAACGGGGAGAGACCAAGTGCGAGATGCCGGCGACGAGACTGATTAAAGAGGTAGAGTTTTATAATAGAATATTTTGAATGAGATTTCAAGTACTTTAAGATTAAACAAGTGTTCTAAACATTTTTTAGTTATTTTTTTTCTTTGAGTTGCATATTTTGAGATTTTAAAAAACATAGGATTTGAAATAAGGATGGATTTTTGGTGAGTAAATTTGGTTATTGAGGTTGTTGGTAGTGTAATAAATATTCTAGAGTATGATTTGTTGATAGAATTAGAATTTGAGGCTTTTGAATTTATCTTTAAATCTCTATGGGTAAATTTTTAGTTAAATCTGAAAATATAAATTGATTTGTTGATATTTAGATGATTATTTGAAATAAGAAATAAATTATTATGGCTAAAGAATAATAACTCTAGGCTTGAGATCAAGTTTTCAATTTTTGAATATTTTTAGGTGCGAATGGCGTTTTGCAATCCATGTAGCCAATCCCACCTAATAGAATAAAGGCTTCTTCTTATTGTTGGAGGTGCAAATTTTTGGAATAAAAAGAAAAATTTTAATATTAGAAAATTATTTGAATGATGTTTTTAGCCATACTTTAATGAAATTATTGTGAAAGAGGCTATTGAACTAAGTAGATAGGTTCAAATACATGAAATTAAATTTTAAAACTCAAGAGGCTAATACTAAGGTCTTAAACAATGAAATAAAATAAAATAAATACTTAAGTGCTGAAATATGAGTAAAAATTGTATTAATAATATTATTGACACATTAGGATATGGTTAATTGTAGATTAATTTTCTTTTCGCACTATTCAAGTTTTGAAAAGCTTTGGAAGTGTTGTAATTTGAGGGGTAACATTTGATCTCTCAAAGGTTGAGGTAATTGGAAAAAATCTATTTTATGCATTTATGTGTTAATTAATTATTTATGTTTGTGAAACAAATGAATAATATATATATATATATATATTTAAATTTTGAAATTATTGTTTGTAATGCATATGTGGCTTTATTGGGACCCTATAATGTGTGATCAAGTTAATTGTGACTTGATGTGAGTAATAAAATTAATAGTTGGTAATGACGGGCATACTTTTGATTATAAATGATGGATGATGCATAGTGATAAATTGTACATGAACATGTTGAGTTTTATATATGCTAATGTGATTTATATAGTAATATAAAAAAAAATAATGCAAGAGATACAATTGAAATATGATAATTCTTGATACTTGTTGAGCAAGAAAGTTGATAAACATGTGAGATAATTATTTTGTGTGTGTGTGCGCGCGCTTGTGCGTGCGTGCATGTGTGTGTGTGTGTGTGAAGTGCATTTTCTCATAAGCATGATCATATGGCGGGAGTTTGCCTTAGTGAAAGAGCTAGCGGTTATGTAAAATTCATATGGTACTTGGCTATTAATCGATAATCCTTGGGGTTATAGTCACTACTTACCTTGTAGGATACTGTAGCATTGTTCCTATTAAGGAACTTAACCTTATTGTCCTACTAGGAGTTTTGGGTAGAGCTAGTCTTAGGTATAACACCCTATAGTGTGTGATTTGGAGGAAATAGTGTTCATAAGTGAGTAAGGTAACCTTGGCCTGGTAGCCCCTTACGCTATGATTGAGGCTTTGGGTAGTCTCATCACATGGACGATCCCTTCCAGTTGTTCGCCCACGAATTTCATGTTAGAGGAAATAAGGGGGGATATAAAGAAGAGATTGATCATGCATATTATTATTATTATCACTTGGCCTACTATTCCTTTCCTTTTTTCTTCCTAAATGAGCTAGCTTCTATAATATGTTAAAAGAGAGGAGTAAGTACAATCACTCAATAACCCAAGTATATCTAAGTTATATAAATGCATAATAATTAATCAAGAATGCAAGTGGCTAATACATCAAGATAACCATATAAACAATCATATTAAGAACACAATAATCACATTAACATATAACTCATGTGAATAATCTAAAAAACAAAGTTGAGTACAAAATTAGCATAATTGCCTATAAGTATTGAATATTCGTACGAAATTGACACAAGTAGCCACATATGCATTAGTCACATATTTACCACATATTCTCAATTTGACAATTACAATCACAGTCTCAAACATAGCCATCAATCACTTAAATGGTATGATAAGAATATAATCAATCTCTTCCTTATATCCCCTTATTTCCTTTGACATGAAATCCGTAGGCCAACAACTAGAAGGGATCGTCCATGTGGTCAGACTACTCGAGGCCTTAATCATAACGTAAGGGGCAACCGGACCAGGGTTACCTTACTCACTTATGAACATGGTTTTTTCCAAATTACATACTATAGGGTGTCATACCCAAGATTAGCTCTACCCAAAACTCCAGGTAGGCCCGTAAGGTTAAGTTCTTTAGTAGGAATAATGTTATAATACCCTACAAGGTAAGTAACGGCTATAATCTCTAGGATTATCAATCAATATCCAAGTACCATATAGATTTTACACAACCGCTAGCTCCTTCAATAAAGCGAATTCTCGCTATATGATCATACTCATGAAAAAAATGCACTTCAAAAACTCTCTCTCTCTCTCTCACACACACACACAATTCATAATTACCTCACATGCTCATCAACTTTCTTACTCAACAAGCATCAAAAGTTATCATATTTCAGTCGTGCCTCTTGCATCAATTTTTTTTTATATTACTACATAAATCACATTAGTATCATATAAAACTCAACATGCTCATGTACAATTCATCACTATGCATCATCTATAATTTATAATCAAAAGTATGCCCATCATTACCAACTATCAATCTCATTACTCACATCAAGTCATAATTAACTTGATCACATATTATAGGGTCTCAAAAAAGCCATATATGCATTACAAACAATAGTTTCAAAATTTAGATATATATATATATATATATATTCATTTATTTTATAAACATAAATAATTAATTAACATACAAATGCATAAAATAGATTTTCCTTAGTTACCTTAACCTTTGAGAGCTTAAAGGTTACCCCTTAAGTTACAACACTTTCAAAACTTTTCAAAGCTTGAACGGTATCAGAAGAAAATTAATCTATAATTAATCATCTCTCAATGTATTAATAATGTTATTAACATAATTTTTACTCATATTCCAACATCTAAATATTTATTTTATTTTATTTTATTTTATTTTTAAGATCTTAATCTTAGCCTCTTGAGTTTTGAAATTTAATTTCATGTATTCGAACCTATCTACTTAGTCCAATAGCCTCTTTCACAATAATTTCATTGGAGTTTGGCTAAAAATATCATTTAAATAATTTTCTAATATCAAAATTTCCCTTTTTATTCTAAAAATTCGCACATAAAAATGTTCAAAAATTGCAAACTTGATCTCAAACTTAGAATTATTATTCTATAGTCATAATAATTTATTTTTCATCCCAAATAATCATCTAAATATCAACAAATCAATTATATTTTTTAGATTTAATAAAAAATTTACCATAGAAATCTGGGGATAAATTCAAAGGCCTCAAATTTCAATTCTATTAATAAAATAATATTTTAGAATATTTATTACACTACCAACAACTTTAATAACTAAATTTACTCATAAAAAATTCATCCTTTTTTCAAACCCTAAGTTTTTTAAAATCTCAAAATTTGCAACTCAAGAAGAAAAAATAACTAAAAAAATATTTAGAGCACCTATCTAATCTTAAAATATTTGAAATTTCATTTAAAATATCCTATTATAAAACTCTACCGCTTTAATTAATCCTATCGTTGGCGTCTTGCACTTGGTCTCTCCCTGTTTGCGCACACAAAAGCAAAAAGAATTGGTAAGAAAAAAAATGAAGAAAGAGAAGCAGGGTTTGAAGTGGTGTGGGTCCCACTATCCCACTACTTCTTTCTTTCTTTATATCAAACTCACAAACACCTGTGGATTGCCGTTCCCATCTCCTTTTCTTTTTCTTTTTCTTTTTTTTTCTTTTATATATGTACACATTAAACACCCATGCGCATCGATGAAATCATCCACCCCATTTCTTCATTTTGTTTTATTTAATGTTCCTTCCTTCTTCTTCTTTTTTTGTAATAATATTATTATTATTATCTCTATTTTCTAAAAAAATTATAACTTAGAATTTTATCTAAATTAAACTCAATAATAATCTTCTAACTAAAATTATTTATATCTAAAAATTCCTCCAAAATTACTCATTTGCCATAATTAGCTTAATTAATCTTAAGTTAATTTTGGAATGTTACAACTCTCTCCTCCTAATAGAAATTTTGTCTCCAAAATTCAAATACTCATAAGGAACATACTTTGCTAAAACAAATGAGGATTGAAACATATCATCTTCTCTTCAGTTTCTTAAGTTGCATTACCAGGGCCATTCCTTTCCAAAACACCTTCACAAGACGAATGGTCTTATTTCTTAGTTGCTTCTCCCTTACATTCACAATTCTTTCTGGTTCTACTCGATAGGTCATGTTTTCCCTTAGCTCAATCTCTTAAGGTTCTATAATATGAGGTAGATCGAGTTGATATTTCTTTAGTTGAGAGACATGAAATACATCATGAACCCCTGATAAATAAAGTGGCAAGGCAATTCAATAGGCCAAAGTCTCAATTTTTTGTAGGATTTTAAAAGAACCTATAAATCTAGGAGTTAATTTCCTGGCTTTTATTGACCTTCCAATGCTTGTCATTAGTGATACTTTTAAAAACACATGGTCGCCTACCTCAAAAGTCAAACGTCTTCGTCGCCTATCTGCATAGCTCTTCTACCAACTCTAAGCAGTCAACAATTTCTGCCAAATTGTCTCAATCTTTTGAGTGATTTGGTCAATAATGTGTAGAACCATAATGTTTCTTTCACTCAACTTAGTCCAACAAAGTGGAGATTTATACTTTCTACCATACAATGCCTTATATGGAGCCAGTTAAATGCTTGAATAATAACTATTGTTGTAGAAAAATTTTGCCAATGGTAGGTGCTTGTCACAACTACTTGTCTACTTAAGTGCACATGCACGCAACATATCTTCAAGTATTTGATTCGTTCTTTCAGTTTGACTATCAGCTTGTGGATGATATACCGTACTGAACTTCAATTAAGTACCCATAGCATCATTCATCGCCTTCCAAAAGTTCAATGTAAACCTTGGATCATGATCTGAAATCACATCCTTAAGTACTCCATGTAATCGCACAATCTCCTAGATATATAGTTCCACAAGCTTATCTATGGTATAACGTTCTCTGATAAGTAGAAAATGGGCTGACTTCATCAATCTATTAACAATGACCTATATTGTATTGTATCCTGCCCGTGTCCTAGGCAAACCCATGATAAATTCCATGAAAATGCTTTCCCACTTTCAGGTTAGAATTTTCAACGGCTGCAATAAACTGCCAAGGCTCTGATGTTCTATTTTCACCTTCTGACAAGTTGGATACTTGGTCACATACTTCATCACATCATACTTCAGACCATGCCACTACTAATACCGCTTTATCTATTGATACATCTTGGTTGCTTTAGGGTGGATGGTGAATTTGCTTCTATGAGCTTTAACAAGAATTATATCCTTTAACTCTTTCACATTAGGAACACAAACCCTCCCATTGTAGACTACAAGACCATTATCATCAAAAGTAAAATTCATAGCAATCATTTTCTCATCTAAGTTCTTTTAAACCTCTAACAAGTATGGATCTTCAAATTGAGCTGCTCGTAACTTATCCCAAAATTCGATTGTAAGCACCATAGTATTCAAATTGAACATAGCATAATTTGGGATATTTTGTGGAAAAATAAAGAAATCTTTCAACAACTTCTGTTCATGAATCATCATATAAGCCACATACACAG
Source organism: Prosopis cineraria (assembly GCF_029017545.1). Taxonomy (NCBI): domain Eukaryota; kingdom Viridiplantae; phylum Streptophyta; class Magnoliopsida; order Fabales; family Fabaceae; genus Prosopis; species Prosopis cineraria. The sequence goes on from NW_026555333.1 coordinate 43,742,177, forward strand.
TCTTCCTACTCAAGGCATCGACCACTACATTAGCCTTCCTCGGATGGTACTTTAGTTTGAACTCATAATCTTTTAAGAATTCCATCCATCTTCTTTACCTCATATTCAGCTCCTTCTGGTCTACTAAATATTTAAGTCTTTTATGATCACTAAACACTATAAGTCGTGCACCATAGAGGTAGTGTCTTCGAATCTTAAGAGCAAAGACAACAGCTACTAGCTCTAGATCGTGAGTGGGGTAGTTCATCTTCTAAGGCCTCAACTGTCTCGATGTGTAGGCTACAACTTTGCCATCTTGTATAAGAACACATCTAAGACCCTTAAGTAATGCATCTGTATAAACATCAAATGATTGCTTAGGATTAAGGATAGTTAAGATTGGTGTAGTTGTCAACTTCTTTCTCAAGGTGATAAAAGCTTCTTCACACTCTTTGGTCCACACAAAAGGTTTGTCTTTCTTGGTAATTTAGTCAACATCGATACTATTTGAGAAAACCCTTCAATAAACCTCCTGTAATAAACTTTTAATTTTTGATACTGAGGTCGGTCGTTTCCATTATAACACTGTATCGACCTTGTGAGGATCCACTGTAATACCTTTCTTAGAAACAACATGCCTCAAAAAATTCAATTCATTAAGCCAAAACTTACATTTACTCAACTTGGCATAAAGTTGCCTCCCTTTCAAAATCTATAGTACTAAACTTACATGTTCTTCATGCTCTGTTTCACTCTTGGAGTACATAAGAATATCATCAATAAAGACAACCACAAACTTATCTAGGTAGGGCCTGAAGATTCTATTCATATAATCCATGAATATTGTCGGTGCATTTCTTAACCCAAATGGCATAACTAGAAATTCATAGTGCCCATACCTTGTTTTGAAAGCTATCTTAGGTACATCCTCTGCCCTTACCCTTAACTAATGATACCCAAACCTCAAGTCAATCTTTAAGAATACCACTGTTCCAGCTATCTGATCTAAGAGATCATCATTCCATGGCAACTGATATTTGTTTTTTATTGTCACGTTGTTAAGCTGGCGGTAGTCAATGCATAATTGCATACTCCCATCTTTCTTTTTCACAAAGAGAACTGGTGATCCTCATGGTGATACACTCGATCTTATGAAGCCCTTAACTAACAAGTCTTCAAGTTGTTTCTTCAACTCTTCTAATTTTGTATGGGCCATTCGATACGGAGCCTTTGAGATTGGCTCGGTACCTGGAGCTAAATCAATTGAGAATTTGACTTCTCTCTCTTGTGGAAAACCATTCACATCTTCTGTAAAAACATCTGGAAATTCTTTCACCACTTTTATCCGATCAATCTTTTATTCTTTGTCTCCTTGCACTAAATAGAACACCATAAACATTTGGCATCCTTCTAGATATGACTTCTTAACTTCTATAGCAGACAAGAACTTAGGCATTTTTGTGGCTACCATAATGGTATGCACAATCTTTTTAGGGAATATAGAAGTAGTAGTATCTACTTGCAATAAGACTGTCTTCTTGTTATAGTCTAAAGTCATTCTATTAGCTGACAGTTAGTCTATTCCTACAATCCCATCAATGCCCGATAAAGGCAAACAAATTAAGTCAATAATTGTAACCCTATTACCAAACTTCAAATTGACATTAGAGCACACACGACTAGTCCTAGCAGAGGCCCCAATCGATATGGAAACATTCATAACAACATCCATTTCACACATAAATATTTTAAGTCTAGTCATGCAATCTATTGCAATGAAAGAATACATAACAACCGAATCAAATAATGCTTTTACTTGTTTGTCGTTAAGGACAGTCATACCTTTAATCAATTTTGGAGAAGCTTCTGCTTCCTCTTTGGACATTGTGAACACACGTGTAAAAACAGCATATCTCCCATCAGTCACAGCCTTTAGGCAGTTATGGATGATATGACCCATCTTGTTACATCTGTAGCATGCTCAATAGTCTCTAACGTGGAATCTTCCACACTTATCATAATGTGGTCGTACCATTAGTGGTCCCATGACAGATGGAGTTGAGTCTTGCCTTGAAGGTTGGCTTTGGCCTCCAAAGCTCTTGGATTGGAATCCTCTAAATTGTGATCCCTTAAAGAAATTCTTCTTACTGCTTCCTCCACCTCCACTGTAACCTTTTAAGAATATTGAGTTGTAACTTGACTTCTTACGTACACCCCCAGTAGGGCTCATAAAAGAGGAATATTAGCCTTAGCCATCTTACCATTATTCATCTGGCTTCTTCTAGCAATAGCCCTAAACTTATTACATATGACTTTGAATGAATCAATATCATGAGCCGTCAATTGCCTACTATACTCAGGTCTTTTCTTGTCTAGGAATTGCTCATACTTCCATTCTTCATCAGCATTACTCTTCAAGTACAAGAAATATTTAGAGAGCTCATTGAATTTGTGTAATATCTTGAGTTTTAATTTCCTGATTAATTAAATTTAATTAGGAAAATTAAGTAAATTAAAGTGATGTATGGCCAAAGAGGTCTAATCATTATATTTGATGGTATTTCAGCCCTAGTTGTGGGTCCGGTATCAAGGCGGGCCACCCGGGCATTGAAAGGAGAAGAAAAGGAAGAGTTGAAGTTGCTGTGTCACACGTCGTGGCGTGTAAATTGTCCACCATGGTGCACAGCCATCTCTGAGCGAGGGAATACCTCTTTATGCCATGCGTCGCGGCGTGTTGTGCGTCTGCTGTGGCACATAGCCATTTTCTGCACTTTATCAGACGCGAAATAAGACAAAAAAAGAAAGGAGAGAAAGGAAAGACGTGCTAATGCTCTGCGAGGGTTTGCTTGGAGATCACTTTGAGAGTATTTTGAAGGCTACAAATACCTAAGGTAAGTATCATACTCATTAATCTCTCTTTTCTTCTACATTTATGAGTTTATGGTTATGGTTTGATAGTGGAAGTGAGATTTCAGTCCATATAGGTTATGGTCTAAATTTATTGACTCAAATAGAGTTAATGAGGGTAGATTAGAGTATTTAAACTTAAGTATGATGAGTTTTGGTGTCATGGGTTGTTGGGCACCATAAATACTTGAAAATCTCATTTATTATGGGTGGTTGAAAGTTTGTAATGCCATTAATGGAGATTTAATGGATCATTAATGCTATTGGAAGCTAAAGGTAATTGTTAAACCCAATGGTTAGGCTCCACCTTTTGTAAAGTGAAGGTTAGGCAATTTAGAAATAGAGATTGAGAGTTCAAATGTTTGAGTTTATTGTGTTAATGGAATTCAACTTGGTTGATTATAGTTTTGACTCTTGGTCACCTATTGAAGTGAAAATTCAAGCTTGGAGGCTAGTTAATTAAAGGGTAAACCTTTGACCTCTCAAAGGTTTGAGATAGTTGAGAGAAAAATCTGCTTTAGGTAGTTATATGTTAATTGATTATTAATTAGTTGTGAATGTGAAATTGTAAATGCTTACATGCATGGGATTGGGTGTTTAAGTAAGAACTATATATTAGCTTCTTTGAGTGCATGAAAAAGCTATTTTTGGGCTTGAAAATGCAATTGCAAAATTAAAAGGATTGTATTATGAATATGCCTATATTTTTTAGAAATGAATGTAATGATATGTAGAAATAGTTGTGTTAATAAGAAATGAATTTTGAGAAAAAGATGAGAATATACATTTGGGTAGCGCATGGTCGTGAGCCCAACGTGATTATTGTAATAGTGAGTATATGAAAGCGAACAGCGAGAATGAGTGAGTAATGATTATGGCATGATTAGTGGCGAGAGTTCTCTTAAGGATTTGGGAGTAGAGAAAATTCATATGGTAATTAGGCTGCCCTTCGGTGCACGGGAGCTATAGCATTATCCCACTGTTTATCGATGGACTGTCTTATAGTTTGTTGAGGGACTAGAATCTAGCTATCTCCACCGGTTCAAAGAGGAGAATAGCTTAGAGTATGAGACACCCAAGGGATTCGAGAATGGGGGAAGCCGTGGTCCGAGAGTGAGTCCTGTGATCTTTGGCTGGGTCATACCTCACAATTGGTGAGCTTGGATAGTCCAGTCACACAAACGGAGCCCTAATTAATGTTATAGCCCACGGTTTCAGTCTGAGGAAATAAGGAAGATATAAGGCTGGTTGATTATTGACTAAGTAAATATATGACGTGTCATACATGCTAATTGGTGACAGGTCGCAAAAATATGGGTTTTGTCACATATCTGAGAATATGGCGACAATGCACCTAGCTATATGAGTAAAGAAGCTATAAAGTGATTAATGATAAAATGTGATATATGGGGACATGTTTTTATAAATTTGATCTCCTTGTGCATGTGTTTGTTTATAATTTATATATAACTGCATAAGGTAGGTTTAACCTTGATTACTAAGTGGCTAGACTCATCCCTCTCATTTAATACTTTTTAGACTATAGCTCTGGTGTTGAGAGGGAGAAGACTAAAGAGGCAGGGAATTAGTACATCCCTTCTTGTATACCTTTAGTTTTGATGTATTTGTGTAATAACATATAAATTGACAATTCTAGGATGCATATTACCTTACTTGCATTATTTTGGTTGTTGAAAATGTTAAAATTGTATTTTAGGCTTTTAGCCTTTGTTTATGTTGTCATATATGTGTTTATAGGGCCAAAATACTAATATAAGTGTAGAAATGAAGATTTAAGCATGTTTTGAATGATTTAAGTTAAATGCAATGCTAATTTACCTCCCCCTTTGTTTTTGTTAAATTGGGGTTGAGGAATGAATTTTTGTTATAATGATATTTCGATGCTTGTGACGTGTTATACTGATAGTCCTAGGTCTATTGAACATAGTTCAGGTGTTAGGAAAGGCTTTTAGCACTTGTTAAGGGTTTTGGACGCCCACTTACTCCACATAATATATACTTACCGAAATAACACTTAGCCACTCAAACCTTTCTATAACTAGCGGCGAGGGGCCAAGGTCTCAATCACATTTATCACAATGACTATTACCTAGTCATCATACTCTATATGTTATCTATTCATCAATAGCTCATCATATGTATGAATTTCCCTTTTCATTCACATATAATTAATATCAACTACTTGCCTTTGAACATCAAAAAGACAAGGGAAGACTATAACAACATTCAAGTCCTTAAATTAAGTAGATAATAACTATTTCCACTTGCACAAATATTTTGACCCACTAATATAAACATAAGCACCAAACCACATACCGAAGGGCCCAAAATATATTTTCACCTAACACAAAACCCATAATACAAGTGGATCAAGAATATATTGTTCTAGTTGGCAATATCATAAACTAAATACACATATCAAAATAAAAAGAGAAAGGCCTACAAAAGTGATTATTATCACTTGGCCTAATGCTCCTTTTCTCTGTTCTTTCCAAACGAGCTAGCTCTTATAATATGTTAAAAGAAAGGGTGAGTACAACCACTCAATAACCCAGGTATATCTAAGTTATACAAATGCATGATAATTAATCAAGAATGCAAGTGGCTAATACATTAATCAAAATAACCATATAAACAATCATATCAAGAACATGATAATCACATTAACATCTAACTAATGTGAATAATCTTAAAAAAAAAAGTTGAGTACAAAATTGGCACGATTGATAACAAGTACTGAATATTTGTACAAAATTGGCACAAGTTGACTCAATGGTACTAGACTTAGCCTCAACTTTCTTAATGTGATAAAGGTTGGAGGTTCGAGTCTGAAAGGGCTCCAAAAGACCTTTTTGATGGGGTGAGAAATAACCCACGTACCACCTTAAGGAAAGCCAGCTTGGGCTCCATGAGGAGTGTTGGAGCTCAATCCAAAAGACTCCTAGTGAGGTGAGGACTGTTACAAAGTTATTCCTTTAAAACCAAGTTGAAAGAGCATAACATATGTCAAATGTCTCAAAAAAATAACACTCTTCTTGGTGAATTATATTATACATGAAAATCTTCACTCCTCCCAACCTCAATCCTCTCATGGCAGATTGATTGCCAGTGCCTGTCCAAATATCATTGAACTAATTAAACCTTGAAGATATATAATGCAAAATAATATATATTTAGTTTCCAAACATTTCGTCGGTCGTTGTTAATTATGAATGTCTTGTTATTACTATTCGAATAATACTCCCTCCAAACTAAAATATATGGTATTAATAACTAATTCATGTTTCTAAAAAAATGATGGTTGAAACTTTATTTTTTTTAAAAAAATTATATCTTTCTAATTTTACTCTCATTAAATATTCTCTATGAGTGGTTTGATCATGATAATTAAAATTTTGATGTATTATTTTTTAAAAAAGAGTAATAAATAGAGTAGGGGTATCATTGTTAAAATAATTATAAAAGTTATCTAATATCTTATATTTTAAATCAATAAAGCTTTTAGAAGATATTTTATATTGTAGTTTGGAGGGAATAACTTATTAATATTTCAATGTGACTCATCAAACTTGACTCTCCCATAGGATTTAAGGATTTTCTTTTTCTAGACTAGACTTAATCTCGCTCTTTCACGGTTTTTTAACTATGAACTTGTTATTAAAAAATTCTTTATGTTTAGATTATTTATTTTATTGTTTGTTTATAAGTTAACAAGACTACAAAACTTGAGAAATAAGGTTTTGATTAATACGCTAACGAAATGCGAGAAGAGGAATGATGTTCGAGATTCAACTTGGCAAGTATGGAGGCGCATGAAGACCACTGAAGTTAGAATCCCTCTCACTAAAGATTGGAATGTGTTCTTAAATTTTACATGTAGAGAAAATATTGTTATGACAGACAATTTAGCTAAATCAAGGGTTTGTTTCATTTTTGTTTCAATTTTTTTTATGTTTTAAAAATAAAAAAATTGTTTAGGTAAGTTTTTTGAATTTAATGGTTTTTACACGTTTTATTGTTTTTAAAAGTAAAAAATTAAATAAAAACATGTTAGAGACCTTTTCGTTTTACTTTTTTATTTTCAAAATACATTACATTGATTATTAAAAATTACCATCAATTATAATCAAAGTTACTACCATTAGTCATTGATGGCTACTACTATCAATCAATCGATCTTTTAACTTCAAAATTATTTTTAAATTAATATAATTAAACATATTTTCTTTGATCATATTGTAACTATTATTTTTTTCTTTTTTAATCAACCATCAATCAATTTTCTTAAACGAGGATTAAAGAGGTGGTTGATGATGAGAAGTGTAAGTTTAGATTTTTGATCTTATTCTGAATATTTTTTGCAGTTTCCATTAAAAAAAGAATAAAAGTGCAAACTTAACAATTATAAAGTGTTATAAAATAAATTATCAGCTATTTAAATCAAAGCGCCCAACACCCTTAATCAAATCTAAACCAACGGCGATTCTCTCTTTCACTCTCTCACTCTCTCTCGTGACCATCCCTTTCTTCTTCTTTCTCCTTCTTCACCATAAAATTTTGTAAAGTCTTAGACCACTCACTGTTGGTACTCGTAGAGACCACATCGCCTTCTTCCACATCATTGTCCTCCAAAAGTTGTTTCTCCAACTCTTGAAGCCGATGGTCTATAGCTTTCTTTTTAGTGACATCCTGAGTTAGAACCTTCTTCTGAACTTGGACAGAATTCGAGTTTGGGTATGAAAAAGAAGGCTGAGGTAATACCGAATTATTACTCATGGCCATGGGTAACGAGATGGTTGAGAGATTGGTGGGTTGAAGCCAATATGTACATACCTTGCTCTTCTGTTTTGGAAATCCACATGACACAAAAGAACGAAAGAGGAGAAATTTTCAGAACATGAGAGAGAGAATATTATTGCAGGGTTAAGAATGGTACGGAGCTTGAAGCTTTCTTCAAGTAACGCAGATTGATCCTTGGAGAGCCTCAGTTTCTTTTTGCAGTTGTTGGAGGCATCATGATCCATTCTCTTCATTCTGAACAACCCAAGATCTTCATGATCCATAGTTTTTCCTTTGGGATAAAGTTCAAAGGGCACTTGATTGCTGTCTCTAATGTGCTGCTCCTTCTTCTTCTTTGGCACATATCAAAATTGGCACATGGAGAAGCTTGAACACAAAATTTAAGACTTGAATGGGCTTCAAAATGGTGGGGCTTCAAAATTTATTAGGTCTAATGAGGCACACATAAAGGTTCCATACATTTGCACACAATGATCAAGTTGACTTGTTAAAAATTAAATTAATTGTAATGTGCTTGAAAAGCTTGGAGGGAAATTTCAGATTTGAATTTGAGCTTCATTTGGAGTGAATTTCAAGGCAATTAAGGAAGCATAAAGTCATGTTTGCTACATTAGAATTGGGTCCAAGAGAAATGAAATTAAAATTAGAATCATGCTTTCAATTGTTTGGTATGTATGAATCCAATTCTTTATGAATTCCAATTCTATCAAAATACCTAGAATTCAATTCCATGGAATTGTCATAAGTGCCCCGCATACACACTCCGTCATGATGGCTGAGTTTTTTATTTTTTTATAAGGGCATTTTGGTCTTTATTTATTTTAAATACATATATTTATTAATATTATATTCAGATTCCATCTTCATACCAAACATACATTTATAACTCAATTCTATTCTGATTCCAATTCCGATTCTATCAAAAACTTTTCCATCATACCAAACGGTCTTATCATATCCATACACATATGAAATTAGAAGAGCAAGCATTAGAATTATCAGCTTAGTAACTTGCAACTTAAACTACCCTTAACTTCACTTGACCTAATGACTTGTGCTTAGTTTTTTGGCAACTTGTTTAGCAAATAGACCACCATAATTTCATCCCAAACACTTCTTAATTAGCTTAGAATCAGTTTTTCATATCATTCACTTATATTTTCAGATTTCAAGCTTCAAATTCTCTCACTTCTCTCTCTACACTTCCACCCTTTCTTTTTCATATCTTTCAATCTAACTATTTAAATTTCACCAAACTATCGTCATCTTTCATGGTAGAGAACTTAAAGAAATCTAGAGAGAAGTTGAGATCTGGTGAGGGGAGATAGGAGATGTAAATGAATGTGGTCCCACAGTTTTCAACTAATGTCCGTTGGCTCAAAATAGACGGTAGGCTCTTGATTGTTTGATTTAAGTAGTTGCACCTCCTCATAGTGTAAATTATCTAATGATATTTAAAAACATAATTTGTGATTAAATTTATACTTTTATTTTTTAGAAAAACATAATTTTGTAGATGAAAAATTATTTTATGTTTTTGAATTAAAAAAAAAAGTAATATGAACTAGCAAAAGTTTCTTTAGTTAGTTATATATCGCAGTATCACAACTTGTTCAGGAATCACCGCAAAAAAAAAAAAAGCATGTATTTCCCACAATTTGTTTAACTGATTTCCATGCTTTAAAATGTGGGAATACAAAAGTTCTATGTTTACTAAAAAATGTGGCTATTTTGATTGTGAAAATACTTTCCCATGATAATTTTCGAACTGCGGATTATATTTTCAATGGTATGATCAAAACCGTGGAACCTTTACTGACGGATCACATTCTCCCTCGGTTCAACTAGTGTTCCAGAATTTCTGGCGGTCTTATGGTTGCTTTTTAAACCATAGGACCTTTTATTTAAGAGAAAATAAAATTTAAAAGTCTTACTGTTCCTTTTTGAACTGTGGGACTCTTTATATTAAAAAACAAATTCTGAGACAGATCCTACGGTTTCTTTTTGAACCATGAGATCTTTTATTTAAAATAAAAAAAATAAAATCTGACATTAAAAATGTCAATACATATTCAAAAAATTATCGATAATAATTTAAATAAAATTAATTTAAAATATCAGTATTTGAACATCTATAATTTTAACCGTAAATATATATTATTCTATGATTATTTATCTTTTAATTAATTTATTAGTTTTAATTGATCTAATTAATTAGATTAACCATATATTAATTTTATTAAACAATTATTTTATTTTCATGGTTATATATTAAAATTGAAATATACATTATCTATTATTTTCAATGATTTAGATATATGCAAGACCAAAAATATATTTCGCAGCAGAAAAAACAAATAAATATTAAGTATATTATAGAAATAACAAAAACATAAAATAAAGTAGAATATAAAACAAAAATATAATAATTTGAGAGGTGTAAAAGACTCACTATTTGGAGATGAAGAAAATATCTAATGTGAGGAGACTGGATGAAGAGAAATAAAAAGTATCAACAAATGAAGATGAAGAGAAATAAAAGATTGGGTAAAGAGGAAAAAAAAAACTAAAATTATATCAGCAAGTAATTTAAAAGAGATGCAAATAATGAAACGAAGAGAGCTAAAGAAGAAAGAAATAACTAGAGAAGAGGAGTGCCCCGCACACGATATACAGAAACGAGCACACTCTGGTCGTAGGAGCGTGAAAGGAGTGATGTTTAACGGGTCGTTTGTTTAAAATTAAAAATAAATAATTTTTAGGTAAAGTAAAGATTTTATAAAAATTTATTTTGTAGAGATTTTATAAAGGCTTTATGTTTAGTTACAATAATAAAAAATAATTATTATTTAATTTTTTTAAAAAATTTTATGATATATTCCTTAATTTTTATTTGATAAAAATAATTATTATTATATGATTTTAAAATTTTATGATATCTTTACATATTCTACCTTTTTAAAACACTCTCTCTCACCTACTACATTAGATTATTTTCAAAAGGTACTCAAAATAATTTCTTAAATAATCAAAAATATACTTTTTTTGGATTCTAATTATTTTTAAAAATTTAAATAAACATCATAAAAACTCAAAAAATATATTTTTTAAAAAAAAATAATTTTTTTATGAAATAATCTGAAACAAAAAAAATCATTAAGTGTGGAAAATGGTTTCACATATTTTACTTTGCCATAGTTTGAACTGTGGGAAATGATTAAATTGCCACAGTTTAATTATTAAGTATGGAAAAATGATTTCACATATTTTACATTGCTACAGTCTTTGAACTGTGGGAAATTAATGAGTCACACATTTTAAATTTTCACACTTTAATTATGAAATGTGGGAAATGACTGAAAAAAAATTTCAGCAGCAATTAAATATTTAATAAAATTTGAAATTAAATAAATTAAACATTTAAATTTTTGGACAAAAAATTTATATAATATTAATATTTTAATGAAATGAGTGAATGTAATCCATATTAATTAGATAGTGTATATAAATATTAAAAATAAATATAATGTGATTGATATTAGATAATACAAATTAAAAATTATAATTAAAAGTTTAATTTACATATTAGTCCAGTTCAATTAAAAGATTAAAAATAACACAAGGTTAATTGGTACACATTTCGCATGAAAAAACACTTGGAGAAGGAGTCCTGTTTATTTGTTTCACTATCATCTAGACTTGCATTGCAAGATGAACCTGCATTTAGAAAATAAATATCTTACATTAAAATATTGTCATAAAAAAATTAAATATGTAGATGAAAAATGTTTAAGTAAATATATACCAAATAGAAGTACTGCATTTGTAAATTTGGCTTCTATTATCTTTATTATTCTTTCTTCCATTTCTTTTGACTAGCTAGAAATTTCGCTCTTAGATCTTGTTTTATGTCTTGGTAACGTAATTGCCTCTCTTCTTTCAATATCCTATTTCGCTCTTCTAATAACTTATTTTGCTCGTCCATTTCTTCTACCCGAACTTTCAATTGATTAAATTCGTTTTCGATGATCAAGTTTGATCCATCTTGATGGGGGAAAAAAAATCCTTTTTCATATATCTACATCAATGACGGTCCCTCAACTTCAATTAAAGTTTCATTTTTCTTGTGGCACCCTAAAAGCATCGTGAGCCATTTCATGAATAGGATCATCATGCTCCTCGTTTTGATTTTCTATATTTTTTCTGACAATAGGTGTGCTAAGAAAAGGAGCTATAAATTCACGTTTTTCACTATGTACAACTCAACATGTATATTTTGAGAAGGAAAATGATTTAGCAATTAAATGGTCCCGCACATCTCATACGTTTCGTTTTTTTAAATTACACGTAGGACATGGATAAATTATTTTACCATCAACACTATTTTTAACAAAAGCAAATTTAAAAATCCTTCAAGACAATTCAAATATTCTCTTGTATTTTGAAGTTTATATATCTAAGATTTATCCATTTTTTGTATAAAAGTAAAAAGTATTAATAATTTTATTTATTAATTAATATAATTACAAAGCATATTTCGAGACGAATGAAATAAAAATTTTAATCAACTATGAATTTTATTGCTAAAAGCCTCAATATAATTCTAACAAATAAAAGATATATTTTTTATCAATATTTAAAAAATGGCATGACGTTATGAATTCATAAGCCTCGGTGTAATTTTTTAGCCTAGTTTCATGATCTAAAATCTGCATTCCAAATCCAAGCTAATTCATTCTAATGAAAAATAAACTAAAATTTAAACCAAATGATTAAGATAGAATGATGTAATTTTTTAGCCTACATAAAAAAAATACAAGCTAAAAGCATTAATTAACTAAAAGATATAAAAAAAATATAAAATTTAAGGTGTAGGAAAAAAAAATCTAGAGAAGTGAACATACCTTCGATGCTGCCTCCTCCTCAATCTTTGTCACTCTTCTCATACAAAGAAGTTGAATTTATAGGAAAAAAATTTCCCATGGTTCACTCATGAATCCCATGGGAAACTGTAAGATTCCACAATACCTCGACAAAAGTGGAAAAAACTTTCCTACGGTTCATGGGAAGTGGGAAATTTTCTTATCGTTATTTTCTTATGTTAGTTGACGAAGTTGTAGGAATTTTTTATTATTATTTTTTTTTTAGTAGAAGACGATGCTCATCATCGGTTGTGGGAGACATTTTTCTTTTTTGTTTTTTCTTTTTTCTTTTTTGGTTTCCAATGGTATGCCAATAGTTGTCAATGATGAGACTAATTTTTCAAGAAATTTAAGTACTCTTTCTTAATTATAATATAAGATTTTTTTAAAATTTTTTTATCTAGTCCAAAATATAGGGCATTATATAACTTTTATATTTATTTATTTTAACTATACCCCTACTTCATTTATTACTCATTTTTAAAAAAATCATACATTAAAATTTTAATTATTATTATCAAGACTCTTATATAAAATATTTAATAGGATATAAATGAAAAGACGTGAACATTTTTAAGAATTTAATGTTTCATCACAATGCAATATTATTTATAATAGTAAATTAGTTAACTATAAATTATATTATGGTATGAAAGAGTATCATTTAAAGTTTCTTTGCTTTCTATTTTCTCTTCTGTCTTTTTTATGAGTACTACTGAAGACTTGTTATTATTCTAAAAGATTTTTGGCTGATATTATTGCAGTTGTATTTAATATGCTTATTTGGATGATAAGAATATAAATGATATATGAACTTATCTTCACTTAGCGTAAATATAAAAATTATTCTCAAGCTAGTCTGAGTTTGAGGTGAAATATAAAAGTTATGCTTTTACATTTTAACAATATTCCATGAAAGAAAAGTAGGAACATTTCTTTCTTTTTTCATCTTCTAAAAATGGAAAAAAAGTAATGATATAGGATTCTTTTTTTCATGAACCACAAAAATCTTCAATATTATACGCAATCATCCATAGCAAAAATGACTCTTAGAACTAGATATGAAACTAAATATGAAACTGACTTTAAATATGGGCATTGATGTTAAAATTTTGTTGATAAATAATTTATAAAAAATTTTATAAGCATTTTTTTTAGTATGAGATTTTTTGCCATAATTTTTGTAGTTGCTTGAAAATAAACTTACTCTCAAGTTTCTATACAAAATATAAAATATGAAAATATAATTATTATTTAACAACATTAAACAACAGAAATATGGTATACATACTGTATATTTTGTGCGTGTGCTATTTTTTTCCACAAAGATCCAAAGAGGAGCTTCAAGAAAAATTGCTCATAAATTTTGGGGGGAAATAAGAAGAAACAAAAGCATGGAGGGCAAAGAGTGGAACTTAAGCCAAAGTCAAGTTGGCTGGTCAAAAATAAAAATAAAAATTCATGCACACTTATCACGTTTGGTGTAAATAAATTGTGTCTTTAGTACTGCATGGAGACATGAAGAGAAATTATAGTACCGTGGAAGGAAATACTCACATAATTAAATTTCTTATTTTTTAATTAAATTAAAATTTACAAGTTTTTATATTTATAGTAATTTTTTCTTTTCAATAATGTTAATATTTAAAATAAAATATAGTACTGTGGAAGGAAAAATACTTACATAATGAAATTACTTTATTTTCAATTAAATTAAATATGTAATTTTTTTGTATATTATTTATTTTATAATAAATTTTTATTATTAATAATGTTAATATTTTTTAAAAGTAGTATTATCGTGGATGTCCGACAGTAAAATTAATATTTTAAAATTTATTCAATCAAAGTAGATTGAATAAAAATATATAAAACATATATAAGTATCATAGATTTTTAAGGTGTGACTGATTAAAAGATATAGAGGAATTTAATTTTTTTATAAGTAATTAAACTATTCTAAAATTAATGAAAAAACATAGTATATAAGATCAGAGCAATTATACACTTTCTTCGTTAAAAAATATAAAATATTTTTAACTGAATCTTACCTCTCAATAAAGTAATTACATACTTTGAAACTAACCCTATTTTTTCATATTTATTCATATTAAACACTCTATAATAAATATAAAGTCATTATTTAAAAAGACATTTTTGAAAAAAAAAGGTAATAATTACACCTCAAAAGACTAAAAATATTTTATATTTTTTAATATTCAACTTCTTAAAAAAATTTTTATATTTTTTAATGATAATAGTAAGTCATTTCAACTTGAAAATTAATTGCAAATGAATCATTTAAGCTTGCAGAGAATTAACAAATTGTATTGGGTTTGTTTGTATAGCAATTTTTCTTTTTCTCCGAGTGTTTGGACGCGATTCTCTCAATGTGATATATTGTTCAAAAATAATATCTTGTCAATCCACTCTACAAGGTAGGAACTGCCCCTCCATTTGAATGGAATAAAAAGTTGAGAGGAAAAAAAATTAATAAGAAAATATTATCTTTTTTTATGTTTGAATGAACATAAAAAAATAAAGAGGAAAGAAAATGAGCAACTATTAATATGACTATAATGTCCTTATATTAGAATATATTATGTTTTGTATAATTATTTATATAAAAATAAATTGAAGGAAAGATTACATTAAAACTAATTTCATTGAAATAATTTAAAATCAACTTATTTATTAAAAAATATATTTTCATGTTATTATATCTTAAAACCAAATAATATAGTAAAAATATAATAACATGAAATAAAAAATATTATAAACTTTACCTTTTTTTTATAACTAGTCCACTATAATATTAGTTAGTTTATAGGTCTTCACTATTATAGAAGCAATGGCCGCTGCGATTAGTCATCATTATTATTACCACTTAAATTTGTTTGTTGTCATGTTTTTGTTTTTCTTGATTTATCAAAAAAAAAAATCAAAAGCATTTCTGGGTGATGACAAACAGGGAAAACTAAAGTTTTCTTTCCTGTATTTTCCTCACATTTTCTCTCCATCCAAACAGACCTCTCTCTCTCTCTCTCTCTCTCTCTCTCTCTCTGCCTGCGCGCGCGCGCGCTGAGTCTCTGAAAGACTGAAACAAATGATAAATGTCGTTGGCTTTTCATTTATCCTCAAATTGTTGAGCGAGGTCCACTCTGACTGTTTTCGACTGCTTTTTTTTAATATAATTTCCCGTTTCTCCTTTTCTGCCTTAAAATATCATAACACGAGGAAATAGGGCTTGATTTTTCTCATATCCGGCCGTTCCTCTCTCAGAATTGTGCATCTTTATATATATATATATATATATATATCTATGTACATATACCCGCCATTTTATTGTGAGATCATAAATATAGATTTCATAGTCGTCTTCTCCCTCCTTGTTCTCATTCTCCGTGTCGTTTGTCGCTTGTCCTTTCCCTTCCTTTCAACAACCTACCTTTCTCTCTCCTTCAATTAGTTCAAGTAATTGCTGATGAAACTGGAGCACAAGGACGAGGGGATCGCCGATGCAGGCATGAAGAGGTATAGGAATGGTGAGATTTGGGATTTCGAGCACGAAATGCCAGTGGCGGATGGTGCCTCCGGCGTCGTTTTGGGGTTGGATGGCGGCACAACCTCCACAGTTTGCATTTGCATGCCCATAACCCCCTTTTCCCACCCTCAAATCGAATCTCTTCCCATCCTTGCACGTGCTGTTGCCGGTTGCTCTAATCACAATAGCGTCGGAGGTAATTCTCTGTTCTTTCTTGTAGGAATCATGCATTTGTTTTCTCTGTGGGGTAATTTTTTTCTTCTTCTTTTTTTTTTTTTGGTGAACATCTGCCTCTGGGATTGTTGTTAACTCTTGGTTTTTCCTTTGTTCCTCGTTGGGGAGAATAAAGGGGCCGTTTACTTGGTTTGGACATACATTGTAGAAAGGAGGGTGCTTTTCATTTCGATAACTTGTTGAAGAAGTTCATTTTTCTAGTGGAAAATGTAGTTATTATTATTTTTTTAATGGCAATAATAAAAAACGAGACGGATGCAAAGCTTGATGTCTAATGTTGGAAATTGTTGAGGACATCTACTTTCTTTTAACAATTGTTGAATTGTTGGTCTCTGTTCCTGTATTCACTTCTCTTCAAGATTCAGGGAAAGAAGTGATTTTAGCCATGCATTGTCTCATATATATAGTTTCTTTCTCGTTTTTTCTTATCCTCTTTTCCTTTTCTTTTTCACACACTCACGTGAAGTGAAAAGGAAACTGCTCATTTTCTCGCTTCACGGCCTGGATATGTTGTATCCATCTACCTCCTCCATGTGGAACATTAGACTTTTAAGTGTTTCATGATGAAACTCCTTTGATCATCCTAACTTATAAGTTTATTGTACATTTTCAACATTGGAATAACTTCCTGGTGTCCATTTACTTTGGAAGATTAAGTTTTCCTTCAAGGCCAAAGCTTCTCTATCTTACCTCTATGTTGCTTCTTTCGTGGAATTTTTTTTTTTTTTTTTGGGTGAGGTAGTACAATAGATGATTGAAGTACATCACACAAGACTCTGCCGGAATTTTTGTTGACTCATTTCATGGTTTTGGGTGAATACGAGAGGATGAAATTTTTAGAAGACGGGCAAAGTTTGTAGTACTATAGTGGTTTAATATTACCGGCATCTGTAAGTATTAGATGCGGCCTCTTCGTTTACTTTGGGAGAGGATCATCTATTTGGCATTCTTTAATAGTCTGGTAATGGGGTTTTTAGATCCCACCCCTTTGCATTTACATCTTCACATTACATTATGTCTCGAGAGGATTTCTTGTACACATGTGGAACCTTTTCTTCTCATGTCAATGCAAATATTATGCTTTTATGTTGTTCTTATTGAGTTCTTTAGGGGTATAACTAAGATGATAGAATGGAGATAACATTGTAAAATTAGTCATGCTGTTACAATTTTTTACTTCTACAGAAACTGCTGCAAGGGAAACATTAGAGCAAGTTATGGCAGACGCACTTTCAAAATGTGGCTCAAAACGATCTTCAGTCCGAGCTGTTTGCTTGGCTGTTTCTGGTGTTAACCATCCAACAGATCAACAAAGGATTCTCAATTGGCTTAGGTTGATATATGTAATTTTTCTATTTTTCTCTTTTAACTGCTAAAAGAAAGTAAATAATCTTTCGTTCATTTTGTCTTTTCATTTCATTTAGGTGATGCATCAAACTGTTTTATTCTGGAAATATCTTGTTTATTCTTGATGTGATTTTCATGTCTGATTCATAAAACATATTTCATATTATGTTCTCTCTCTTCATCTGGGGAAAAATCTCTGAAAACAATATAGGCTGACTACTGAGTGCTGCCATGAATAAATTATCAAATGTAGTAGGTCTTCATTTTTTAATGGTGAAGTGAATAGAAATCACCGATCCTTCAGCTTCCTGATTATGTTTTACTCCATAGTACTTTGTGTAAGTTAGATTGAATATTGCTGGATGTCATTTCCACAACGTTTTAATGAGTTTGATTAATGAAAGTGGGGCGATATTATAGTATAAGGCAGCTTCTTCACCCATTATACAGTGCTAATTAAATTTCAACTTGTTTGTGTATTCTGCCGGTGCAAGTTTTAAAAGTTTTTCTTCATGTATAGTGCCATATTAGTTTCTTTATTCTCTTACAAACAGGAGTAAGGCTGAATCTCTGAATTTTTCAATATGTTTTGGCCTTGCTATTTCAGAGATATATTCCCAAGCCATGTGAGGCTGTATGTTCAGAATGATGCTTTGGCTGCTTTGGCAAGTGGAACAATGGGCAAACTCCATGGGTGTGTATTAATAGCTGGGACAGGGACCATTGCATATGGATTCACTAAAGATGGCGGAGAAGCGAGGGCTGCAGGTGCAGGACCAGTCTTAGGTGACTGGGGCAGGTAATTCAGTGGTGCTGTTTCTGTGTCTCTCATGGCCGCTCTCTCTGTATTGATTTGAATGATTATATTGAAACTATAATGAAAGTCAAAGTTTAATTATATATTTTAGGTGTGTAGTTCAATGAATATCCATCTTTTGTCCTTCTAATCTTTTCAGGTATGGATATATATTTCTACCTTGTTATGCCTTTCTCGCATGAGTATGACTGCTTCCAATGACCATTTTTAAGAGGAAAACAATGTGCCCCACAAGAACTGTTGATAAAAGACAAATAACAAATTAACTTTCAGACATTCCCGAACCTATTAAATAGCTTTGGTTTATTGTTGAAAAATTCTTCTCTCTCTCTCTCTCTCTCTCACAGACACGCAGAGGCTAAGGAAGTTAGCTTTTGTTGAAAAAGAGATGTAGCACTGTAATGCACGGATAGGGAACTCAATTAGCTAAAAAAGGGTTCCATGTGTGTAAAGTGGAATGACCTTACTTTTCTAGTATGCTCTTTTGCTGTCATCTAACATCACTTTTCTGGTATGCTCTTTAGACGCCATCAAACGCATTGGTTGATGGGTTTTTTTCCTTGCAGTGGATATGGAATAGCCGCACTGGCATTAACTGCTGTAATTAAGGCATATGATGGCCGTGGTCCAAGTACAATGCTAACAAGTAGTATTCTACAAAACTTGGTCTTTCTTCCCCTGAAGAAATAATTGGGTACATATTTTAGTTATATACAGCCTCTAGTTCTCGCAGTGTCAGGGATCATTTTAACTCAAAAGCTTAACTTATTTGATTTTTAAGAGGAGGAGGGGGCTTAACTTTGTAAAGGGTAGGTCTAGGAATAGTTTTATTGTAATCTCGTGCATTAATATATTTGTGGAGGACGTAGTGTCACAACCTTTATTTGTCTCATTGAAAATCAGGTGGACCTATGCAGATCCCTCTTGGGCTCGTATTGCAGCACTTGTCCCAGTTGTGGTGTCCTGTGCAGAGGCTGGAGATGAGGTCGCAAATAATATCCTGCTTGATTCTGTCAAAGAACTGGCTTCAAGTGTGAAAGCTGTTGTAGAGAGACTTGGATTATGTGGTGAAGGTCCGGTATTTTTATGATCAGTCTTATTAGTAATTGACATCTGTGCTCATCATAATATTAACATTAGATATTCCTGGTCTTGGATAAAGGAAAAACTAGTTAAAGTAGGCAACATAACTAACTATTAAGTGCTTAATCGGGGAACTTTTGTGATTTTAAGTTCCTGCTGGGGTGATTGTCTAACCTGAAGAGCTGATTCAGTTTATACTCATCTGTGTATATACAGGTGTCTATGAGCATAGAGGTGCCTGAGTTGAGCTTATATAGTTGCAGTTCGATATTAAGCCACATGTTATCTATAGAATCATAAGATGCTGGTTGCTTTTCTATCTGCTTATTGAAAGCTCATACACCTGTTTAAGTCATCTTGTATGTTGATTTTAGTAACTTGCATTTTCTTCCATGGCATATTACTGTCTTTAAGAATCTTGGACTTCAGCAGGAGTTTCATAGAGTTGTATTAACAAGAAACTTCTTCCAAGTGTCCATTGTTGTGGGGGAAGAGAGGATCCTTTTGCTGGAACCTGGAATTGCTTGAATATCTACAATATAGATGCATCCTCTCTTGATAAAAATATTATGATGGGTAGTTTGGTGTACTGTTATCATTGTCATTCAACATGATTTGCTGGGATTTTAGAAAGTTGGGGAATCTTCTTCTGGTGATGCGTGTGTTTTTCTAACTTGTTAGCCATTCAAGAATTAATGTTACAAGCTAAGTGAAAGTGTCAAAGGATATAGGATAATTGAGATTGTTATCAAATTCCTTATCTGTAGTTTAGGTTTAGTATAACCTATTAATGTTATAGCCATTACCTACTTATCATTGTCTCTAGAAGTTGTAATTCTTGTGGAGAGTTTCTTTTCATATTCAGATTTATCAAGATTAATTAATAATGAGGATAAATAGGGATTCAATCAATAGAGTGTATACACACTACAAATGAGCAAGGCTTTCCATTTACCACTTTTTTTGCTTTAACCTCCAATTCAACAAACACGATGCCTCAGGTATTTTATGTTTGGGTTAAGAGTCATTTTTGCTCTTCAATTGTATACAAAAGATCACTAAGGATCCTAAATTTAACTGTAGGTCAATTCTATCCTTCACCTTTTAAAATCTAAATCTCCGTGCCCTTAAGGTTAAATCTCCTTTTTTTGCCGGTAATGGGTCCCACCTTTTTTTTTTTGACCAATCTCTCTTTTCCTCCACATCACTTCTCTCTCTCCCCCTCTCCCCGCTCACGCACACACTACTCCAGCCATGGCTTCTACTGTACACATTTATCCGGTTTCCTTCTCTAGCCAAGGCCATATCAACCCTCTTTGTAGACTTGGCAAACGCTTAACCTCAAAGGGCTTGCTCATCGCATTTTGCACCCCAAAAGTTGGGCCAAACAGATGAGGCAAGCCAGTAATATTTCCAACGAGCTGAGACCTCTCTCTCCTCCATTTTCTCTCTCCCTCCCTTTGTCCTCTCCCTTCTCCCTTCCTCTCTCTCTTCCTCGTCTTCAACCTCATTCTCCTCATGTTTCTTTGCTTCCTTTGTTCTCCCACCTCTAAAGCAATTGAAGCCCCCACTTTCCTTCATGAACACTGCATAAGCACCGAAACCTTTGCTCAAAACAGCACCTTCCACTTCAACCTCAGAACCCTCCTTGATTCCTTAGCTACCCGCGCCACCTGCCATGCTCAATCCTATACTGGGATGCCATTGTCAAGTACCATAAGCTTCTCCTCGTGATTGTTATTCTGGTCATCGAACAGCGTGGATGGGTTTGGTGTAGTGGTAGATGACGACGGCTATAAACCAAGCCATTGTCATCAGAGAACATCAACATGAGTTGGCCATCATCAAGCCTATCAAACCCAAGATGGGCTCCAACGCCACCAATCGAGTTCTAACATTCCTTAAGGGGAGTCTGTTGAGGAAGGCAATGGAATCGCTCATAGATTGCTGGTGAGGCCCCTAAAGTTTTGATGAGAAGTCAAGGATAGAACCTTTTGAAATCATGGCTTGCTAGTTACTTCGTTAGGGCGTGCATTAGCTTGACTTTATGTCATGGGTTCGATTCAACATGATTCCTCAAAAGTCGAGGGGGGAGAGAGGGGGGGAGATGAGATGGACAATGGAGATGGGAGATGAAGTGAGAGAGAGGGGGTGAGGTGTTAAAAATAAAATAATAAAATATAAAAGTGGGCCCCACCATTATATTTTATTATTAAAAAAGCTAGGTTAAGCAAAAAGTGGGGTCCACTAACAAATATTTTAGCCACATTGATGTGGGGCATGGAGATTCAGATTTTAAAAGTTGAGGGACATAGTTGACCTACAGTTGAGTTTAGGGTTCCCAGTGACCTTTTGCCTACAGTTGAAGGACAAAAAATAACCCTTCACTCTTTATATTTCATGAAGATTCTTACTAGTAACCAGTAAGCTCTCCAAAATTGTGTCACTTTCTGACTAGAAAACTATCTTATTGAATCTAAAACGGATATTTTGCCTAGACCTTGAAAGGTTTAACCGATAGTTCAATTGATTTTATTACATACACATAGCAGCAGTTAGTTCTCTTCAGGACACAATTGCTAGCCTGTGTTGTGTCGGTGCTGAAGTTAATTATAGTTGGTTATAAAATTTGAATAATCTTACCTAGGCCTAGATCTCTGTTTGGAGTATTGTGCATGATTTTTAATGTTGAAGTAGCAATGATAATTTATGGCTGATAGTTTCATTTTCCTTTTTCTTTCTTTTTTTTTTTCAGATGGAAAGGGTACTTTTCCCCTTGTTATGGTTGGTGGTGTTCTTGAAGCAAACAGGCGGTGGGATATAGGAAAAGAAGTCACAAACCACATCTCTAAACACTTTCCCGGTGTCCAGCCCATTAGGCCTCAGGTCAGCTTAATATTCTATATTTTGTTGTTTATCTTGATTGATGCACCAACGAAAAAACACGTGGTGGGTAAACATAGTGAGAAAGAGTTGCATGAAAATCAGATCTTATTTCCAGCTAAGTTGTATAATTCACCATACTCCTTTCTGGCTGCAATTTGCAAACGAGTGTTAAAAAATCACACACAATAAAGCTGATCAAGCAGGAAATTGGAAATCATGGGTAGCATTTTTGTGATGTCTAGAATGTCATGGCAAAAGAACCATCCTGATATTGTTGGGTAAAAAGAATGCAACTTGGAGATTCAACTCATGCACACTTTGCACACTAAATTTGACACAAGGCCAAGAAACTTCGTTTTCTTCATTTCTCCGCATTCAACTCAATGCATTATATTCAGCGCTTTGGTATCTTTGGACAATAGCTGCCTATAACCATTTCTTTCTAATTAAGTAATTTCCTTTCACTCGCACTTTATCAGATCACCCTTTTATTGTGACAGGCTCACTGACCTCAGTAGTGTCGTCAGCAATATTCTTTACAATTTCAATTGGACACAAATGTTTATAAAACAAAGACAAATTTGCGGTATTTAAGTGCTCTTATAGAGATACTTTATAAACCTTTATAGTAATCTCTCCCATTCTCACATGCGCCCTTTTAATTTCCTGTGCAACATCAGGTTGAGCCTGCAGTTGGGGCAGCGTGGCTGGCATGGAATTCTTTCATGAAAGAATATCACAAAGAAATATGCGGAAGCTGAATGGATGGAATGATGGTTAAGAGAAAAGAAAACAAAAAAAAAGGTGATGTAAGGTACTCAATATTGTTGATTAATGTGGTTAACATTGTCAAATTTACGCTGAAATAAACTGGCTTTACATATAGTTTATGTGCCTTGAGTAGTTTCCTTGCACTTGTCAGGCCCGCTTTCATCCTTCCACACACTCCTTCCTTCCTATTATTTTTAGTTAACTTAAACATTATATATGATGTAAATACTTCTTTGTAATGGAGTAAGCAGGTTCGAGTCTCATTATGGCTTTGTTGTGCATTTTTTGATTTCCTCTTCCCAGTATCTTGGGAAATGTATTACCACCACCAATCTACAACAATCCGAAATCACCAACGGCAGTCTCACTAATACTTTGAAGATGGCTTTAATATTTTTATTTAACATAACTGCATGTTTTAGAATTTACTCCAAGATAAGTTGGTTAAACTTTGATTAGTTGAACCAAACACCTTTCAAATATGCTGTGCTAGAACCGTGCTATATTGTTTCTTTCAGTGTTGGGGGCAACTTTTTTTCTTTTGATTATTACACAGTATGGCAGAAATTTTGTTAGTAGATTATGCTTTTTGCCTAACAAGGTTGGTCTCAAACCATGCATTAGAGGTAGTTAAGTTTTTTTTTTTTTTTGGGTCAAAAGAAATTCATTCATCAGAGCAAAAAAGGGCAGAAGGCCTATAAAAGGTAGCAAGTTGGTGAGGAGTTGGAAACAGAATGCGAATACAGTTCAAGAGTTTAATGCCAGAAAAAGAGTGAGATGAGCCGTAAGTTACAAATCTTATGGAGTTCAATTAATCTGATTTAGCCTCATGAAAGCTTATTTTGTGTGCAATTTTGGGATGGATTTGTCTTAACACAAGGTGAATGTTGCCTAGAGAGTACAAAGTGGAATTAGGAAGGATGAAATTCAAATTCACAAAATGAGATCCAGTGCTTGTTAAGGTGAGATTGGGACATGCTTATGAGACACATCAATTGCAGAGGCAATGCGATAGTGTGTTTGAATAACGTTTTTAACCGATTATTTGAAGAAAAATCGATTAAAAATGAAATTATTCAAACACTCATAAAATAGATTAATTGATTTTTGGGTTAAAATTAATTTTTTTTGAAAACTGAGAAACCGAGCGTTTGTGAAAAACCTAATCAAAAACATTGAAAAAAATTATAAAAAAAGCTCAAAAAAAATTACAAAAAAACATATAATTTAAAAAAAATAAATTAAACCCTCTCCTCTCTTCTTCTTTTTTTTTTTCTTAAATTCAAACTTTATATTTTCAAAAAATTTAATATTTAATATTTAAAAATTAAATTATATAATAATTTATATAATTAAAATTAATTCTAATTAAATTATCTAAATATCTTTAATTCTATTAGAATTAATTTTAAAAAAAAACATTTAAATAAATTGCATTATAATATAATCAGTTATAATTAAAATATATTATTTAATTATTATTTTTTAATCTATATATCCAACTAAAATTCAAATGGGCACATAAACAATCTTTGCATAAGAGATTTTTCATGGTCAGCAAGGTTTGTAGAATCGAATTATGAATCCATCCCGAGTTAGCTAGTTTGCTTTTAGTGGATTGTCATAATTTGCTCAGCTATTAAGCTGGGCTTGTATTTATCATCCAAAAAAAGAGGACATCCCCTCTATTCTAAGAAAAACAAAAGGTGAAACTTCCCCTCCCAATAGTTAAGATTTAATGTTTTATAAAATTATTAAAATTTGAAATTTATGAAAAATAAATGAGTCCAAGGAATCACAACCAAATAATCCACATCAAGAACACCAAAAGCAGCCTTGAAGCGGGAAACCATTTTTGTAATATAAAAGCTAATACCCTAACTACTATAGATAACAGTCGTAAATAGCGAACAGTAAGGAAAATGTAGCAGAAACACCTCCAGCAAAAGAAATTATTTAAGCCAAGACCAAAATGAGTGCAATCAATTTTAACTATAGTAATAGTAATCCCCCCCCCCCAACAAAAACGCCAAGTTTCTCAGTAAATTATAGAGGGGGAAAATAGAGAGAAAAGAAGCTTCTCGTCATTCGCTCTCTCAATTTATATAGAGAAAAAGAATTCCTACACAGCAATTCAGGGGCATTGAAAGAGGATGATATTATATAACATCAATCCCAGCAAAAACAGTCCTGATTCAAGTGATTACAATCTTCTGTATACAAGAAGCCGAAAAAGTAATTGATCCTCAATTTATTACATAAAATCGACTTGCTGACGTTATTACATAAACTCAGTAACATTAAATTCAGTTAATCATTTCACGAACCACCAAAAAGCACCAGGATAAACGAGGGTAAAGATAAACAAATTAATGATGATAGTATTACTATTACCATTCAATTAGCAAGCCATGATAGTTTTTCTACTATATAGTAGAAGTTAAGTATAAACAGAGAAGCACCCTACCCTTTCGTATATATTTTAATCTGCTCCCATCAACTGCTAGAAGGAATTTAAGTCGAATTACTATGCCCCATTTGAAGTTGCCTCTTCAAAACTTCCAATTAAACTTAAGAGGTACTTCATGCAGTAAACTGCGAGAAAAGAAAGACAAGGAGCCAAACAAATCTAGAGAGGCTTGCTGGAACTTGTAGATGAAAGCTCCCTGCCTAAATAAGTATAGGTGTAAACAGTGATCGCTATGCCATAATCTCATTCATCCTTGTAATAATGTAGGGATAAAGCCTACATGCATCAAATGTCAGAGTAAATGACAGCAATTAACTCTGCAAGAGGCCAACACTAGGATCTGCAGACGGACACTTACCATAAAATCAGAATGGCCTTCTCCCACTGCTTTGATCATTATTCTGCTCATTCCCAAAAGCACCAAAACCATCACTACCTCGAGAGTCACCAAAGGCATTCCTTTGGTTTGAATCTCTGGCACCAAATGCACTAGATTGACCTGAGCCAAAACCACCAGAACGATCTGAACCACCAAATCCACTGCTGCCGCTTCGACGACTAAACCCAAATCCTCCCGTGTTTCCTGCTCGGTCTACACTAGATTTGCCAAAGCCACTGTCTGATGGTCCAGAGCCAAAGCCACCAAAGGAGCCAAAACGTCCAGAGCTTGGTCCATTGCCCGAAGAATTA
>NW_026555333.1:43768747-43851317 GCF_029017545.1 Prosopis cineraria
CTTCTTCGCTTAAGCTTCATGGAAAGAGGAATTGTAAGTGTGTTACTTCCTAATTTACTGTATACTTTTAGACAAAATTATTTATATCAATACCACTTATTAAATATATTTTTTAATTTTATTTTTTTAAATAAAAATATAACTTTTTTAAATTTTTTATTTAGTATTTCATTTGTGACAAATATTAAAAAGAGAGAATATATAATAATGATAATATTATTCTATATTTATATTTTAAAATGAAAAAAATTAATTTTTTGATCCTTGTAGTTTTAACTTAATTGTAATATAATTTATGAACTTTGACTCATTATAATTCAGTTCTTGAAGTTATAACTAAATTATAAATTAATTTCTGAACTTTGCCTCTTACAATTTAATCTCTGAAGTTTCAATTCCTTAAATATTGATCCTTATATTTTATAATATAAATTTATAAGATTAAAATTTTTAAAAAATTTATTACTAATATTTTAAATTATTAAACCCTTTTAATCTTTATAAATATTATAAATAATAAAAATTTTAATTTTTATAATTTTATTTTTTAAATATATGGATTAGTATTTAAGAGGTTAAAATTTTAAGGATTAAATTATAAGAGATAAAATCTAGAAATTAATTTATAATCAAATTAAATTTTAAAATTAAATTACAATGAATTAAAAATAAAAGATTAAATTATAACTGAATTAAAATTATAATGGTGAGATGATTAATTTTTTTTTTAAAATGCTAAACTATCTTTACAGTTCCCTGTCAATGCAGAAAACGAGGAGTGTATTGTTTCGACTTTCAATGAATGTGTTGAAAACAAGAAAGGAAAATTAATTGAAAATTGGCATTAATGTGATATTTTTGCTGTTCAACAACAACCGTTCAAGTGGCAGGTGGTTCATTCATGTGCCTCCCCGCAATTCAGGCGATTAGCTCAAACTAACATTCTCACATGGCCCACTCTCCATTATCGCGCTTAACCACTACGCTCTTACCATTATATTAATCATTGCTTCAGCTTCCCTTAATCATCGCCCAATCACTAACCTAAATTCATTAATTGTATTGACTTTTTAATCTCACCTACCATCTCAATATTACCTACCCAGTTTTTATTTTTTAACTCATTAGCATGTATTGGTAAAAAAAAAAAAAAACTCATTAGCATGTATTCCTTCCATCCTTATATATAAAATATATTTTTAATTGAATCAAGCATATTAATAAAATTTTGTTATTTAATTAAAATTTTATTAAGTCATAGTAATTTTATAATTTTATCCATAATAATATCAATTAATATCATAATGGTAATGGGTAAAGCATATAATTAATATCTTTTCCTTTAAGATAAAGGCAAAATTATTTAATTATTTAAAAATATTATGATACTTCTTATATTTATAAATAAAATAAACTGTTAAAAAATATCATATATATATATATATATATATATAAGAATGGGGGGAGTAGCTCAGTTGATGCAAGACTGTTTTAGCTTAATTAGAAGTCTTAAATCTTAATCTTGAACCTGTAATTACATTAAATACTGGGTAGCGTTTTGTTGTCTAAAGGGATCCTATCGTATATACTTAGGCTATGGGAGATCTTCTAAGAATTATATCTATTATATATTTAATAAAAAAATAATACCAAAAAGTGAAAAAAATGTATAATCTATTCCTTATTAAGCAGTAGAATATAAATAATTTTTTTGGATGGAGTTAAATATAGATTTTTTTTTTTGGAATGAACCTGTTATCATCAAATTATAAAAATCCAATCCCAACTCAATATATTGATGAACAAAATCGATTAGAGGACTAAAATAGCATCAAACATAAGCAACAGAATAAAAATGCAAGAAAGACAGACAGAGAGAGAGAGCTTTGTCCCAAGAGGAGAGAGATCACAAAATCATTCTACACCATACTTCTACCCTCTCCTCATATATAGCATTGGGTTCACATTTATAATTCTCTTTCATTTCTATTTTTCTTAACTGCATCATACAGAGCAGTAGAGGCACTACCGGCACTACCAGTCTTCTTGAATGATCCAAAGCCACGTGTCCTTATGAGGTCCCACCAATATTTTGAATACTCATGACACAACCATGCAAGCAAAAGCTGGAGGAAAAATGTCAGTTAAATCTTAAAATTTTGAATTAATGACAGTCAAATTTTCAATAATTTTTTAAAAAATTAGTTAAAAATATTCATATAAATAATTACAAATCTAAGGATTTTAATTATATATAAATATTTAAGTATTAAATGTAACTTTTAAATCAAAACAAAAATTTCTATTTATAACTATTTGAATCGATATTTATAATTTATTTTGTAAAAAATTTTGTTGGGGATGCAACTGTCATTAATTCAATACTCTTAGACCTAATTGTCATTCTTCCAAAAGCTTGAGAAAGACTAAAGATAATTAAACAACTTAGTCAGGGTTGTGGGTTATATTGGATCATCGAATTACTTAAACAGTCCTACCAGCACTAATATGGTGGTGCTTTCCTCAAAATGAGCATGCTTTGCAAAACTTATCAGCACGACTTTGATTGTGTGGGAGGGCAGCTCAGATGATCTAAGATTTTAGATCCCATTTTTGATGAATTGCTATCAAATGCTTGGAAAAGTGAATGGACTTGATGAGAAATGTGACCCACCTAGATTCGGAAAATATCTACCAGGACAATATCAATATTCTTCATCATCATTTCAAATATAATTAGGAGAATCATTTTTTAAAAAATTATTTTGTATTCTTTTTTTATTTCTATCCATTGGTCACAACGAGAAGTGATGTCACTTTTTAGAAGAAATTAATTATCCTTTTTATAAATATATTGTTAGAGGAATTACAATTACTTGATAATTTATATACTCTCTCCCTTCTTATATATAAAAGTAAGGGTGAATTACATACATGTTCCGTATAGTAGATTTATTTAGAATTAAGTACTGCAAAATTTGAAAATCACAATTAGATCCCGTAGGACCTGAGTGTAATTTAAAATTATATTATAAAAATAATAATACTCTTATTAAACATCCATGACATCAATCAAATAATTAAGTTACAACTACTTTATTAGTAATTTATTCCTATATTTTAACTTTTATAATTATAACTTTACATATCTAATAGTTAAACAATATATTGATAAATGAGTAAAACTATGTCCTGCTAAGTAAACATTCACATCTTAGAAACACATATGCGGAAAACATAAGATTTTCCAAGTCACAAAAATTTGTTTTCATTTTGAAAATGGTGGGGATTTGTTGAAATATTTCTAGGTGTGTCTCCAAAGATAGACATAAAATTAAGCTATCTGAAAAAGTGTTGACCAAATTGTAATGTTGTTTAACTATGGGAGAGCACTAACTAAGCGTTGAAAATACCATTTTGTTGGTAATAAGTTGTTAGTTTAATTTAAAGGAAAAATAAAAACCTTTAAACTAACATAAGTTTGGGATTGAGTTTTAAGTTAATTGAAACTTGGCAGGTTAACTAGTTGTTAGGCCTGAGAAAAACTGATGTAATTTAGTTAATTATGGTTTATTCAAGATAAACATTTTTGGGATTTTCTTGTTTCTCTATATCTCTCATCTGGTACAAACAAATTTTTCAATGCACCACATAATGGAAGAATTTAGGAAGAATTACAATGAAGTTTTAAAAGAAGGAATTCATGACAATGAAGTTCCCAATAAAATTTGAATCAATATTTGAACTTATTTTTCAGAAAAATATTATTAGAAATCATTAATTACTTTTTTTGGGCTTAACTACCATTATTCCAAGGTTATTTGATAAAAACAAAAAATTCTGAATGAAGCACATGAAAAGCAAAAATACGTGCAGATTCTCCCTCTGTTGTTCGTTACCAGTGTCAAAAATTTGACCATTTGAATAATTAATGATTAAAACATACGGCATCCTAGAGAATGATAACTGAATATACTGACTTATTAAAGAAGAATACAGAGAGAAAAAACCCACAAGACAATATGCAGATTAATTTGAAGTGACTGCAATTTGCAAAACTGCAGCATGAAAATATTTTTTATTTTAATTTTTTTTATGTTCCTCCCACACTAAGATCATTCAAAATTGTCATTCTCAAAATTGATTTTAGTACAACAATAAACCTCATTCTTCTGATCTAAATGTCTCTAAGCATCGCCAACCAACTGATCAATATTCTCATTTTCTGATCTCTTCACTCTTGCAACAGCTTTTTCAACCTACATACCATGATCAATACAAACAAGTCAGTTTATAGAGTGCTTTTAGAGTAAGGAATGTGTAGAAAGAGAGGAAGAACTTTGAAAGAATTACACAGAAGTCCCTCACAACCCAATTAAACTCCACAAGGGACCTTGTGGTATTTAATTGGATTATAAGGGACTTCTGTGTCATTCTCCCAGGAACTTGATCTCTAGATGACTCAAATTTAAAATAGACAGAATATTTTTTTTTTTTGGGGGGGTTATTACCTCTGCATCCCAGTTTGTTCTGGCTGTCAAAATTATGAGAGTAATAGTTTGAATAACAACTCCAATAATCATCCCCCACCATATGCCCTGAAAAAAAAAAAAAAACCCACAAAAAGTCTCTTAACAATGATGTTTGTGCAAATGTAAGAGCATGATCTTTAAAAAATAATATTTTCACAGATTTGATTTTGGGCAGAAAGTGTTGAAACTCACAGCTACTCCTAAAGAGGTTTTAAAGCCAAGAAGACATCCAATGGTAAGCCCAATCACATAGTAAGAAGCCAAATTCACATAAGCCACTACAGCTTGCCATCCACTTCCAATTGCCACACCTAAAAACAAGTATTACATACTCAAGATTAGTAAAATATCAAGTTTTTCTTTAAATTTTATAGCAAACTGTACTAATCACAAGCAATGATCAGAGAGATTTATTCTTTATGCATCATACATTGCATACTGTTTGTGAGTATATATACCTGACAGTATAGGTTGAATGCCATTGAGGAAAACAGAGATAGCAAGCAGTGAACACAAATTAGAGACTTCTTCAATCACTTCTTCGTCAGTAGTGAAGAGCTTGCTCAAACCAACCCGGAATATCAGAACAATTGCACAGAAGACTATGCTGATGAGGATGCTTGTTCCAGTCACTACAAACACTGCGAATTTTGCTACTCTTGGATGATTTGCTCCTAGTTCATTGCTCACTCTTATACTGCAACAAAAAACCCAGCCTCCCATTAACACAGTTCCACAAATATTATCATGAATAGGCTTAAAGAGAATGTGACTGGGAAAATATATTAGTTTTGTGTAACTAACCTGGCTGCTGCACTCAGACCCAGCATGAACTGCATGTCCCAGTTCAGATAATTCATACTGGAAGCAGATCAGAATGGAGATTGTGATTAGGAAGTAACATGGCTAATACTGAAGAAATGACAATGAGAGGGTTGGTTGTGAACATACCAAATGGAAATGGAGTCTAGGGACACTGTAGGATTGGAGAGAAGTCCTGATATAAGCACAAGTCCTTGGTTGTACCATATCTCCAAACTGCAGGAAGATGCATTTTCAGGCCAAAAGTTATTAAAATGAGTGATATGAACCTGAGGGTTTTAAGAAACAAAGAATGTATAGTCTCGCTCGCACTACTTGTCCGCTCATCACTCACACCTTTACAAGGTTTTGAAGTTGAGATTATGTAGTTGACCATGCTGCAAAAGAGAATAAAAAGTTTGGTTCTTACAGTTCCATTCAATTTGTTTTGCATTTGTTCACCAAAAGAAATTACTTTGACATGTCAAAATAATGTGTTCTACTCTTTTCTATGATACAGAATCAAAACCAGAATTACTATGTTCTAGGTAGAAATAAGCTGAAACCAAAAATCCAAAAAAAAAGAAAAAAAAGAAAAAGCTGATCAGTGGGAGGAAAAGTAGGACATGAACACATACCATAACATAATAGCAGAGGCAACAGTGAGCTTGAAATAAGGCCAAATGCCTCTAAAAGCTTTGACAGAGAAGCCAGTCCAAGTTTCTTTACACCTTGGGCTCAAAAGTATGTAAAGGCCATTTATGATGGTGAGGACCCACCAAGAGAAGCTAAGAGTGAGAGCAGCACCAATAAGCTCATAGTCCAAGACATAGACAACCAGATAGCTTAAGCCCACATGAAGAAGGAACACTCCCACAGACATATAAGCCAGAGGGTTCACTATGTTCTGTGCTTGCAAGTACCTCTGCATAGGGCAGCTTATTGCAAATGCATAGAGCTGAGGGATGATTCCTCTTGCAAAAATCTGGCCTTGCTCTGCTATACTTTCAGACTGCCCTATGGCTTTTAGGACTGACCCAGAATACCAATATAGGAATGTCAAGAGTACTGCTGCTCCTATGTGTAGAATGATTGCTCTCTGGCATATGATCCCCATTGCTGACAGTTTTCTGGCTCCATATGCTTGCCCACACACTGTTTGAACTGCACTGGCCATACCCAGCTGTTTCAACAGCAATTTCAAGTTCATATCAGTGTTGATGAACGTGGGGTGAATCAGACTGATTCAAGGAAACTTCTAGCTCTCTATGAAACATTTGCTACATGTACTAAGACATATGCGAATGAGTTCCATCATTTATAACCTATGAACGTTATGATTTGTTACAGACTTTACTAATATACATTGATTGATGATTTGTGACACCTATGGGAAAATATATCTTTTTGGTATTCTCATTGAAGATTAAAAAAAAAAAAGCATAGAATAACACCATTTGAAGATACCTCATACTGCTATCAGAAAATCTAAAAAATGCTAGCTGTCATTTTTACAAAAGGAGGGAGGGAGGGAGAGGGCATACCATGATTCCATAAGCAAGACCTTGAATTCCAACACTGGCAATGGAAGCTCCAGCAAGCTCTAGTGTACCCAGATGCCCAACAAACATTAATGTCACAAAGCTCAACATGTAATTGAAAATAGACACAACAATTGAGGCTCCAGACAAGAGCCATAGGATCCTTGACTCCCAAGCAACAAGCCTCGGCCACCACCGTGCCTCCACCCGAGTCTGCCCCAGAAACTCCTCGATGGCATCCGCCGACAGGTCTGGAATCCGAGCATGTGAGTCAAGCCGGAGTAGCAACGGCTGGTACTCTGCCGCCGAGCCCATAGTGTTCCTTCACCTACCTCTCACTACTGCTACTACACACTTGGTTTTACTCAACAAAGTGTTACCTTGTCAGCTCAAAGCCTCAAAGTGACAAGTAAAATGCTTTAAAATGAGTGAGTGCTAATATAGTATATGTGAAACATATTCTTGTTAACTACCATTCAAACTCATTGCGATGGCTACAGTTTTGTTCGTGTACACCAAATGGTCCACCTAACATATCCAAAAAGTGGCTTTCAGATTCTCCTCTTGCTCCCACATCTTAATTTCAATTCTTTTTTCTTTGTTTTCCTTTTGCATTTCGGGTTTCACCTGAAAATGGGACAGATAGAGATAGTTAGCTATGGAGGTCGGAAGCATTGACCATTAGTTGTACATTTTCAGCCGTCAAATTCATTCTCTCGTTTGATATTCGCTTGGCATGTTTGTTTATTTGTTTGTTTTTTTAAATTTCAGATGATATTTTATGTTTACAATATTTGAGAGAAACTTTAAATTTAAATTTTTAAGTAACAATATTATAAGTTCCACTGTTTTTTCCCCCCTCAACAATTAGGTTTTGGATCTCCCTCAATGCATGTAAATGCGTATAATTATATTTGTGTGATTTTATTTAATTCTGAGTTTAACATTCTTTCCATTGAAATCAGACTCTTATATGTGTAGCAGACATTTTTTCTTGTGCATTATATAAAATAAGATAAATGAGTCCCATCTTTCATGGATTGTGAATAGTTGGGTATGGATATTTTTTATTACAATATCTAATGTCCAATAATTTGAATAATCTTCGAGCATTATCTAATCCAGACGAGAATCCTCTCAAAAACATTTGTTTGCATTTATGTGAAATGAAACATAAAAACTTAAGCGATTATAGCTTCTTTGATTCGGACACTTGTTAATATTATATGTGCTTAATCTTCTATTTGACAAAAATAAATTTAGTAAAAATTAGTTTTTGTAATGAAATTTATTCTGGCAAAAGAATGAGATTTAGTAAAAGTTGATTATTGTAATGAAATTTATGTTTGTATATATATATATATATATATATTTAAAAAAATCAATTTCATAAATTGAAAGTTGTTTGAATAATATATAATAAAAATACTTTTAAATGCATAATTAATAAAAAGACACAGATTTTATGATTTATAATTTTTTTATAATTTGACTTGTTTAAAAATATATAAATAATATAAAGTTTGATATAGGAAATAATATACATAATAAAAGGATGGATAAATAATATAAAATGATATGTTCAATAATACAGATAAAAATATAAATAATGCTCAGTTTGATATGTTGAAGGAAAAATTATATAAATGCCTTTATATATATTCAAAAGAAAATTTAATATGACTACTAATTGATCAAAGAGTAAAATGGTAAAAAAAAAATTAGTTAAAATTTTAAATCTTTCATGAAGTGCAACAACTGCCAATTTCTAAAGGCAAAAGTTAAACCCAAAAATAACTCTAAAAAATGTTCTCCAAATAGATTTTTAAAAGGATTTTAAATGAACTTTTGGAAGGATCATAAAATAACCAAACAAGCTGCTAGGAAAAGTTGGATTCTGAAAAATCCCATTTGGAATATAAAAAATGCTAACCAAACATTACTTATTAATTGATTTTAGTTACCAACGCTGATGCCACAGCTAAATCATGTTATCATGCTAGGAAAGGATCAGACACTAGCCACCAAACAAGCCATAACTGGTCAAAGGAGTCACTTGATAATGTTGTTGGATCTTTTAATTTTACTTATCTCTTCAGAGACCACCACTAACAAAAGTGCAAAAGCCAAACACACCAAACCTTAAGCCTGTAGTGTCATCTGCCGTGCAAGCTAATAGTCCTTTTTTTTTCCCCAATAAATATTAGTTTATTGAAAACAATTCTAGAGAAATAATTAAATACTAAATATCGGCATCTCTTTTAGCAAAAATTCAAACTTTGATCTGCCACATCATAAGGAACTACTCCCTTTAATCCTATTTATAAGTAACTTCCAGCATGTTTTATTAGAATTAAAGAAAACTTTAAATTTCATTAATTTTGTTTTAAAATTTAACAAGTTTTCATGTTTATCTCCTGATGAATATTCTTAAATTTTATTACTAATATTTTTATTCAAAACATTTAATAAGGGCAAAGATGTAAAGAAAAACATTAAAAATTGACAACTGCCTCATAAATAGAACCATTTTTTTTTTCTCTTTCTCTACCCTGTAAATAAGATCAAAGGAGTAACTCCTACCGCTATCAAGTTACTTCCTCTATTCTTATATATAAGGTATTTTCTTGAAACTTATTTTATCCTTAGATATAAGGGGCGACAATGATATTTTTAAATAATTAGATAAATTTACCCTTATTTTAAAAAAGGAAATAAATTATTAATTGTATGTTTTTCCTACTACCATTATGATATTAATTATGATATTATTAGGGGTAAAACTAAAAAATTATTGTGTTTTATGTGAGTTTATCTAAATAACAAACCTTTTTTAATATGCAAGATTCGGTTAAAAACACTTTATATATAAGGATGGAAGGAGTAGTAGTCTTCTAAACTGAAACGCTGCAATCAATACAAAATATATGTAATACTATAAAACTAGTGAACATTCATTTATGGACAAATATTTTATTGACTTTCATAAAATTCTTTAAATTCTAGTGCATAACTAAAAAAATTCAATAAATCAATTTTATAGTACTTACTAGTATATTAAATTTCTATGAGTGAAATAACAAATTCGTTCTGACAAAATATTATTTATATAAGCTAAAAAATTATCATTGTCAATTAAGTTTTCAAATATATAAAAATAATTTGAAAATAAAATTAAAAAAAAAATCTAATATTTGGATTGCAAAGAACAATTTTGTGATGCGTCATTGTATTTGTACATGAGGTGATGAGTTCGTTTTTATCATTTAATAATGGATAGTCCCATGAGTTGTAATCTTGAGGGGGGAAAAAAAACAAACAATGTTTTTTTTTTTTTTTGTTTCTTGTTTTGGCTCGTAACAACTTGGATTAATCAAATTGACTTGACCAATCAAATGCATTAACAATCGTCAACCAAATCCTTCAAGATCTCTTCACCTGCAGATTTCTTCAAAAAAGCAGCAACCTTTTCAGCCTACAAAGTCAAAATTGAACCAAAGAATCAACATAATTAGTTCAGAATGATCACCTTCATTAGTTTACATAATTTGCATCCAGAATGATGGAGTTAAATTCAATTCTCTACAGTCATTCATTGAGAATAGAGAGACAGGTTGACAGAAAATAATGTAATTATATACCATACTCTTTTTTCTTCTTCACATTCATTATATATATATATATATATATATATTGTCTCCAGATACTTTATCCACTCATTCCCGTCTAAAATATAATACTTTTTTTTTACCAGCTATTAGTTTAAAATATAGAACTTTTTGCAAAAAGTCAATAGCATTAATTTTTTTTCCATAAATGCCCTTGTTACTTGTATTGTAGGGAGATCATATAAAAAAAGAAATTAAAGGTAATTAAGATAGATTGATTTTAATTAGAGGGAAATTTTGGAAGTGATGATAATTTTCTGCCATTCTAATGATACAAAGCACTTTTGACTATTTTTCGTAATCCTTATAAAGTTAGTTAAAAATGTCTTATTTCCTCCAATTAATATTATAAATCATTTTAACTGAATTATACCTTTAATGAATTAGTTAACTATCTTTAAAATTATACATTATTTTTATTTTTATTTTTATTTAATAGAGTGTTAGTTAAAAAACTTTATTAATCACACCCTTAATTAAGGATATTTTTTGAAAAACTTTATTGATTGCACCTTAAAAATTCAAAATGCCTAATATTTTTGACATGATACTTTGAAAAAAATGTCTTATAATATTGAAGGGAGGGAATATATATATATATATATGGTAAATATAACTTTTGATCCCTATACTTTACTCGTATTTTGTTTTTGATCCTCATACTTTTTTTTTGTGTTTTAAGTCTCTACACTTTTATTTTTCATTATTTTTGGTCCCTCTATAAGCAATGTATAATGAATTTAAAAGGATTCAAAATAATGAAAAATAAAAGTATAAGGACCTAAAACATTGAAAAAAAGTATAGGAACCTAAAACAATTAAAAAATTATAGAAATTAAAAGTAAAACACGAGTAAAATATATGGATCAAAAGTTATATTTATTCCATATATATATAGAGAGAGAAGGGGGGGGGGGGGATAGAGCTTGAAATGGAGAAGGTTTTGTTTGGTCAGAAATTGAGAACCTTAGCATCCCAAGTTCGTTCGGAACATAATGATAGTGATTGTTGCTGTCCGAAGAACAAGGCCAATAATCAAACCCCAATAAAGGCCCTAAACAATAACAAGCCTAAAATGCATATTTTACCATCATCACCATCAAGCAGGCTGTTTATTTACTTGTATAAGATTAATAGAAAGCATGAAATACTTTAAGATCCGTTTGATTATTGGAAAAGATAACGATAAAATGAATTAAAGAAATAAAAGAAAAAACTAAACTAATCAAAATGTGAAGAAAAAAAACAAGTCAATCATATTCACAAGGAGGTTACTGAAATTGAGAGTTATAATTGGGTTTTTCCACAACAAAGTTGATACCAAGATAAAAGTAGTATAATTAGCTTATCATAGTAAAATGAAAACTTATACATACATACATACATACATATATATATATATAATCCATTCCATTCTCATTCTCTTCAGCAACCAAATGACTCATGAGAGTCCAAACTTACAGCAACTCCTAAACTGGTTTTAGAGGAAAGAACACATGACAAGAGGATGCCAATAAGATAATAAGCAACAAAGTCCACCCAAGCTACCAGAGTTTGCCGTCCACTTCCAATCGCCTGGCCTGACATACTCAAGAAAACATCAGTTTTAAGAAACAGAACTAAGAATCAAGAGAGAAGCAGCAAAAAAAGAAAAATAAATAAATAAATAAATACCAGAGAGGACACTGTGATAGCCACTGATGAGGATGGATGGCAACAAGAGGAAATAAACTAGATGTGACTTGAATAATGTCAGAATCAGAAGTATAAAGCTTGATTAGTCCAACCCGAAATATCACAATTACTACAGAGAGAACGAAGCAGATAAGGACGCTGATTCCACTATATACAGCCATTGAGAGTTTTGCTACTCTTGGATTACCTGCCCCAAGTTCATTACCTACACGAACACTGCAAATTTACACTGTCACATTTCAAGAGCAACTAGTTACTAGTTGATTTTTTAGGTTTAATTTTATAAAAATCGAATCACAATGCATATACAATCCAATGATTATTATTTTTTCTATATTGGACCTTAATTTTTTTAATTAAAACTGATTGCTATTAATGCGATGGAGGATTTGAGAAAAAATACCCAAAAAAAAAGTTATTGAATCATGTGAATTAGGATTATTGAAAACAGGATCAAATGAAATAAATCTTGCAACATTTGATAGGTTTTTATAAGATAAGTTTCTCAAGAAATCTACCGTCGGATTGGAAATTGCCATCAGCATTTCATACGCCCAAATTTCATTAAATATAGTTTTTTTTTGGCCAAAAAATTAATTATTGTCGAGGACCCCAATGTTTAGAAATTTCTAAGAACTAAGTCGCTAAGATCCTTCACTGGAATTAATTTTTTAGTTGATTTGTTTAATGCTCTTCTTTCATTTTTTTTAGTACTTGATTTTTTTCAATACTCATTATTACAATATTTTAGTACTCAACTTTGATCTTTCTAATATTTATCTTTAATATTTTCAATACTAGAAAAAAATAAAAACTGAGTATTGAAAAAATCAAAGTTGAATACTAATAAATTGAAAATATTAAAGATGAGTACAGTGAAGAACAAAATTGAGTACTAAAAAGATGACACATGAGTATTGAAAAAAAAATCACATTCGAAACATTTTAATTCCAGCCAAAAATCTTGACTTTTTTTTTTTGAAATACCTAAAATTCATAGTCCTTAACTGTAAGTAATGTTCTTCAAGGGTCTTCAAATGTCATTTCCCTTCATTTCAAGTTGCATTACATCCAGATCCAATCAAAATAGCAGAAATGAAACATAAAATAAGTTCAAATAAAGAATAAACCATTTGATTTCGTGAATTTCTATGAAGTTATTCCCGCACAAAAAAAAAATTATAAAAGACCAGCATAGAAATTACTCGTTAATAAAATGCTGAAATGTGTGTATAAGGTTGACATGAAATCAATTGATTCCATACACGCACCAACCTGGAGCCCAATAACATGCCAGCAAAAAAACTATTGTCCCAGTTCATGTAGTTGAGACTGAAAGCATCACAATTACACGTTATAAGGAATTCTATTTAGAGGCATGAAACTTATGCTAAAGAGATACAAAAAA
Organism: Prosopis cineraria; assembly: GCF_029017545.1. Classification (NCBI taxonomy): domain Eukaryota; kingdom Viridiplantae; phylum Streptophyta; class Magnoliopsida; order Fabales; family Fabaceae; genus Prosopis; species Prosopis cineraria. Next base: position 43,782,393 of record NW_026555333.1, read on the forward strand.
ATGGAGAAAAAAATATCAGTTGCCAAATAGAAAGAGGGTCCACTGAGACGGTAGAGTTGATAAGCATCTGTGATATGAAATACACTGAAAGAGGGTACCATCCTTCCAAGCTACAACCATTCGATAAATGTTTCTTTTGGATCACCAGGTAGAGATTTTAAGCAAAACTAGACTGTGAGCTGTATTTTGCAGAGAGTCTAAAGCAAGATGTACTATTTATGACTTATGAATAGTGCAGCTTTTTATAGATTTGAAATTATATTTAGATGTGCAGACTAGATGATTCCCATGCATTCCATGAAGGTTGCGTAACAAGTCTCACTATCCACAGCTTGTGAACAGTGCAACTTGCCATAGATTTGATACTGATATTGATATCGGTGATATATATATATATATATATATATGTATATACACATACACAGAGGAATGTTGTTTTTTGGGTTGTATGAGAGGAAATGTAATAGGATAATTTACAGGATTGTAAGGAATTGGTTCTGCAATACATTGTTAGGATAGCAACTTGCTTTTGAGTCAGTATTCAACAGAAAGAAGGAAATGAAGCGCAGAAGAGACTAGTGAAAAACGCTTAATGAATTAAATGGTTAATACAGTTAAGCCAACACAAAGTAAGAGTTCACTGACACTACTATGAGAAGGAAAATTGGAATGGGAAAGCTATGTGTGTGCAGACATGTCGCTAGATCTGAAAAGCAAATTAGTTCATTTACTAGGATATGTGTCCAGAAGACAGATCAACAAGGAAATTTTGTCCAAACTCCAAGTAAATTGTTTGCAGGAAACATTTCAAAAAGGAGTTTTCTTCATAGAACACTGAAAAAAATAATTTATCCAGAATCTGATAGATATTTATAATAAATGTAAGTAGCGGGAAAGGACGTTATGAAGTTAGTTAAAAAGATTAGTTAATAACTGTTAGTAGCAATGGGCAGGAGCCTAGCCTATAAATAGATACCTATTGTAAATTCAGAATATGACTTGAACGATACGGTACGTGTTCAGATTACTCCCCTTGTTCTCTTCTCTATACCTCTCTTCTCTCTTCTCTCTCTTTCCCTCTCTTTCTCCCTCTGTCACAATTGCAAAGATACAACAGAATCACTTTCAACTTCATAATAAATTAAATAATAAAATCTAAACCAAACAGAAACAGAGAGACCTTGGTAAATTTGACTATTTGAGTTTCGATAGCAGCAGCCCTTAATTACTGCTACACCGAAAAAAGACATACAAATCTTATTTTGCATGCCAATATTGTGAATTCGAGTACTCAAAAAATTTGGCTAGCACATTGATGCACCATTTTTTCCCTAGTTCCTAGGGTAGGCATGAAAGCAAATCAGAGGTGGGTTTCATTCAAAAGTGTGCCTGTCTTGCATCTATCTATCTTCCACCAATCGAGTCTACTTGAAAATTTTCCATAGAGCGGTTTTGACACATACCATATCATAGCAGCAGAAGAAACAGTTAGCTTGAAATAAGGCCAGAGTCCTTTTAACGTGAAGGCTTTAATTGAGAAACCGGTCCAAGTTTCCTTGCAAGAGGGACTCAGAGTAATATGGAGTCCTGTGACAATCACAAGAACCCACCAAGAAAAGCCTAAAGTAAGAGCAGCCCCCCGAAGGCCAAAGCCTAGAAAAGAAACCACTAGCCATGTTAGAAGCACATGCAAGAAGAAAACACCAACTGCTAGGTACGCAAGAAAGTTCATTAAGTTCTGTGCCATGAGAAACCCCAGCAAAGGGAAGTGAACTGCATATGCATAGAGTTGAGGGACTGATTGACGCCCAAAAACTTGGCCATACTCTGCAATACCATTGCTCTCCGATCTTCCAATGAAGCTGAGAAGTGGACCACAACACCAAAATAGGGAAGTTAGAAGGATAGTTGCTACTAACTGCAATATAATGGATCTTTGGCATATGATGCCCATTACTGCATATTTTTTGGCCCCATATGCTTGCCCACATAGAGTTTGTACTGCAGTAGCCATTCCTACCTGCTTAAATATATTTTAGCTAGAGGTTGTACATAAAATTGACCATTGTTTGTTTTCCATAACACACTGTGTTTATGGGTAATAATTAACAAATGTTAAAAGCGGAAATCAGCTTAGTTTCAATAGACTGAACAACAGCATGACTTGCATCTGCTTAAATAATTTTTTTAATTAGTTAAGTTTATTTGATAGAAGAAAAGAACCATAAACCTCAAATTTTTTAGAAACAAGGGTATAATATAACTATAAACCTTAATTTCAACCCGGGGAGCATCCGCAAAGATCTTAGAAGAGGGGGTAAAAAGTTGAAGAGGGACCCATACATGTTGGAGCCACCTCTCCTCTATCTTTCTCCCCAAGAATAGATTCCCTGATATGGGAGAGAACCCCATGTTTAAATTTTATCACATCTAACTTTATCATTTCTTAAATCTTTTTGTTTTTTTTTTTACCTATCCATTTTTTCACTATGATATATTCTGATAAGAAACAGATCCTTAGGAAACATATCAAGGGCTCTAACCAATTTTAAAGCAAAAAAAAAAAAAAAAATTGAATTGAATTTTGAAATACGTACCATAAGTCCAAAAGAAAGACCTTGAAGTCCCAGACAAGCAAGAGAGGCACCAGCAAACTGTGAGTCACCCAGGTGGCCAACAAAAATGAGGGTAATGAAAGTTAGCATATAGTTGAATACACCAGCAATAACAGCAGGCCATAATAGAAGCCAAATCAGCCTTCCCTCCCATGCAACAACCCTGCCCCACCATTTCATAGAAACCATCTGCTTCTCGCCATGTCCCAGCAAGTCCTCTACCTCTGCTGAAGTGTAATGTGGAATCCAAACATCACTATAAAGCCTATTATCGGGAAATAGCAGAGGCTGATTGTCCTGAACTCAGCTCATGATTTCTTTTCTGCAGTGACTTTTGAGGCTGGTTCTGGGCATTTTTGCAGAAATGAAGTGCAGACGTTATAATACTTTATCTGAAGACAAATGAGAAGATTCTTTTAAGGAAACAACCAACTACAAAAGATTTGAAAAATAAAGACAATTATTGCTTGATTTTTTTTTTTCCTCGTTGTTTGACCTGACTTATTGGTTGGTTGAGGAAATGCAATTGCTCTCGTGGTTCAGAGAAATGCTAAGATACATCAAACATGATAGTGACGCACGACCCTGAGAAAATATTAATTTAGCAGCACGGATGAGTGGCCCCACCACCTGTTCAACACATTAGCTTCCATGCATCTTCAGACTTCAATGGCCATCCAGATTGGCCATGCGCGTACGAAAGCTTCCCGATCGGCATCTAAACCAGCACCCTGGGAAAGAATCGAAGATGGCAGACATTTTGGGGAATTAATGGAAGACATTTTCTAGACTTTGATATGAAGAAAATTTCGCAGGACGGAGAGAAGAAGATAGAGATGCGAGACGAAGATACTCCAAACGGTCGGTGAGAGGGAGGGAGGCAACACAAAATGGTAGATTCACATGAGCAACTAATAGACATAGACATAGTCCCCCGCTTTTTCTATTGTACATACTACACAGTGCCTGCAAAACTTGGCTGGTTTTTCCCAGGAGATCACTGCAAGCCAACGTCGCTTGATTTTTTTTTTTTTAAATGATCTGTCCAACTTTTGCCACACTCATCTTGGAAAGAAAAAAAAAGGTGGAGTGATAAAATCTGGAGTCATCAATGAATCCTCTTACTATTCTATTACTCAAATTCTACAATTTTTAAGTATATTTTTTTAAAATGATCAACCTACATGCAGACCATGGTGTTGCCTAAAAAACTGCTCGTGGAGATTGAAAAACTTTGTCGTAACTTCCTGTCGGGCTCTAGTGAGGAACAACACAAAGTCCACCTCATGTCTTGGAACGCAGTTTTGAAAGATAAGAGGAATGGTGGCTAAGGCATTAAAGATATGGAGAAGCAAAATAAAGCTTTTATCTGTGAGCTTTAGTGGAAATTTCTTAATAATGAAGACTTCCCTTGGATTCAAGTGCTTAAGTCCAAAATATAAATGCTGGAAATCTCTAACTTGGCACACTATCTGTAAATGCTGGGGAAAATTCACTGAAGGAGCTGGGAGACAAATCAATAATGGACGAAGTACCATGTTCTGGACTGAGAACTAGGCAAGTTGTGGTGTGCCGTTGGCCCATATCGCTCATAGTCACTCCTATAATGCTTATTGAGTCACTGGCGGATTATGTTTGTACTGATGAGAGATGGGATGTTAGAAGAATGGAGCGATGGTGGCCTAGTCATATTGTTCACCAAATTGCTTGCACCCCTATCCTGAGGATTGAGAGATGCGAGGATATATTTGTGTGGAAACCATCCAATGATGGCAAGTTTCATGTTCAATCAACCTATGATTTTCTTGTTATTGGTAACCAGGATTCTAATGCTAGGATCTGGAGTCACATATGGAGATGGAGTCTGGAGAAGATCAAAGCATTCCTTTAGCTCATGACAAACAAAGTTCATACAGTGGAGATGAGAGCTAAAAGAGGCATGTCAACTTCTTATGCCTGTCCTCTTAGATGCAACACGAGTGAAGATGTGACGCACCGGCCTCCTTAGAGATTGCACACATGCTAAGGAGTGCTGGAGGTGTCTCGTCAAGACGGAGCTTTGGACTTGTTTCAAGAGCATGACTAGAGAGGAATGGATAGCTTGGAATCTCAAGAGTGAAGTTGGTAACGCGTTCACTAGACAGGTACCTTGGTCTATTCTCTTTAGGTATGTCTGCCGGGATCTGGTGCGAAAGATGTAGGAAACTCTTTGGGAATGAGGATCTGGACAAAACTGGATCGAGTTTTACTACCTTGATAAAAGTAAAATCAGATCTTAGTATGATGAATATGTCCCCTTCCCTAAATCAGAAATATGGAGTCCAATATGAGAAATGGATTCTCCCCGATCGAGGAGGGAGAAGTCTGGATGTTAATGGTTCTATTCAACATGGCATAGGCAAATGTGGTGGAGTTATAAGGAACTATAAGGCTGATTGGGTTGTAGGTTTCAATGCTTTTGTTGGGACTTTTCCAATAGCAATCACGAAACTAACTGGGATTGTATATGGTTTACTTCTTTGTTGGAATAGAGGCTTTTGTAGATTCAAAGTTTTCACAGATTGTGCTGAAGCTATCAACCTAATTTATTGTTGCAATATGGATCAACCTTACAGGGACTTCGTTGAACAAGCCAGGTCGCTTTTACAGAGAGTGGCAAGTCACAGTAAACTTCATATTCAGATAAGCTAATTTTTATGCTCATTTCCTAACTAGGAATGTTGCTTTTAGTTTAGAAAGTTGGTATATATTTAATCACCCATCTCCTTATTGTCTTAAGATGGTGAATAATGGGAGAAATTTATCTTCTGTCTTTAATTAGTCTGTACTTTGTTACTTTGTATTATCTCTTCTAATTCAAAACTCTTTTAATTCAAAAAAAAAAAAAGATCAGATTGGTGTTTTCAGTTTAGAAAATTATTATATCTTTGATACTTTGTTAGCCTGTACTTTATCTTATGTTTTTAATTAGCCTGTACTTTGTTACTTTGTGTTATTATCTCTTTTAATTCAAAAAAAAATTTGATCAACCTACTCCCACTTCAAAAAGAAACATATCCATTATTTGTTTTGAATATTATATGCTCCTCTCCTCTTGTCCCTTTTATAGTAGATCCAGATCGTATTTGTTTTGGTAAATAAGATATTGATATGCTGATTATTTTATTTTTGAAGGATGTATATTTAATAGAGATAAAATTAAGAATTAAAAATTTATTGAATTTCTAAATAGAACCAATGAAATTTAATATTTTATTTACTTTTATTAAAATATACTGAAAATAACTTATAAATAAAATTAAAAAAATATAAAGCTAGTGTGTTAAAAAGACTAGCGAATTATCAAGGTGGATATAATCTTAAATTAGGTAATTTCTTGTGCATTGTAAAAAATATAAAAGAATGAGGGGATGCAATATTCACAATTTAAAAAGAGAGAATTTCATCAAAGGGTCCTGAAAAAACCTAATTATGAAAAAAAAAAACAGAGGATTTGACAAGCTAGAACTAAGGGACTGATATGCAATTATTCTTTTTGATGAATTGCAAAAATAACCTTCTTTTATCTTTTTTTTTTAAAAAAAAACCTCCACCACCATGGCTATTGGCTAGAATTGGAGCTCTAGTGATGGTCTAGTTGCTCAGATTTTGATAAAGTTATCATCGCCAGTGGCCACCAAAGGTTCCACAACAAGTTGCAATTCAAATTTTGACAAACTATTCTTTAAAACATTAAGAAATTATTTGAAGTCAATAACTTATCAAAATCCAAATTATAACTCATCAAATGTCATTATTCTAGATACAAATAGTCAAGAATCAAAATACTTTAAAAAATAGTTTGTTAAAGTATGAATTATAACTTGTCAAAAATCTAAACTACAACTTGCTTCTAGAGTTTCAAAATCAGATGACTTGATAAAATTCAAACTAAAATTTCTTAACGCTTTTAAAAGAATAACTTGTCAAAACTTAAACTACAATTTGTTAAAATTCAAAATGAAACTTAAACTCATCAAACTTAGAATTACAACTTCTTAATATTTAAATAGAAATTTGCTAAAATCTAAGTTACCACATATCAAATTAAAATTTGAACTACAATTTGTCATCATAACCATTAATTTGCAAGTGAGATTAGCCTATTTGATGAAAAATGAAAAGTTGAGCGGGGTACTTAAGAACACAATAAAAGATTCACTTAGAAGTTATATAGTTTTAAAAACTACATACAACAAGATAAACACTTATAAGGGTGAGTTTCACGTCACTAGAGATTATTGGCTCATAAGAGTGTGCATGAATCAATCAATCAATCAATCAATTTGAACGAGCGAATGTTTTTAATATTAATCATCAATCAAGTCATTCAGAATCTTTTCATCGGCGGAATTTTGCAAACGAGCCACGGCTTTTTCCACCTACACAAAGGTCAAAGTAAAATATAAAGTAAAGCATGCATGCCATTTTGTTTAGAGTAATTAATGTGTGTCTGCATAAATAAATAAAAAACTTATCCTCCATTTGAAATACACACACGCAGAGTAATTATCTTAAAATAAAGATTAAATTGCACATTTTAATATTTATACACTCTACATTCAAAAATGTAGGAAGAATTGGATATTAAAAAATATAAGACATTTTTAGTGTTTCAAAGTATAGTCATTATATTTTTTTAAAAATGCTCATAATAAATAAATTATTTTATATTTACATTAAAGTAAAAGCACCATATTAAATAGAAATAAATATAAAAATATGATATTAATTTAAAGATAATTAACTATTTTAGTAAATTAAAATTTAATTAAAAATACCTTACATTTGAACAGAGGGAGTAGTTCTTTCCTTCATTTTAAAAATATATACAAATCTTCATTAAAAATAAAGAGATTATTTGTAACTTTAACATGAGACTATTTGTATCAAATTTGGAAATAGAAAAAATGCTCAAGTTATTTTTAAGGTGATTCAAGCAAGTCTACTAAATGTTTTGTGTGAAAAAATGGATAATTTAATTTTCCTTTCCAAAAGAGATTAATTATAAAAATCCAAAAGAAAATTCTTTGGTAAAGAGATCAAAATACAGTTTTATATATGTTATTTTTCCTGTCTTCCATAACGATGCTCTCATTTCTGTTTATAAGAAAATATCTAAAAATACAAAAAATTGTTTCTGATTTTTTTAGAAAAACCTAAATAATAAGTACTAACGTACCTTTTTTTTTGAAGTAACAGAAAAAAGTGATATTAAAAATTTATAGAGCATTACCTGAACTTCCCAATCGGTAAGAATTATGATCCCACCAACAATAATTGTCTCTAGGGCAATTCCAATAACCCAAGCCCAACAAAGACCCTAAAACAATCATCACAAATTAAACCACATAATTAAATTAGAACACAAATATTAATTGTAATTTATTTTTGGTCAAACCAGCAACCTCGCGATTAAGAGAGTACTAATTAATTTTCATAATCTATAAGAGAGTAATTAATATAGTTACAAAGAAGAGAACTAGCTAGTTATTAGTGATAACCTTAAATTATATCAATTGAGCTATTACATTATCTCATTGTAAATTAAATTATCATAACCAACATGATTGTAATACAGTTCATTTATAATATTTACATTACATTACAGTATTCATTAAAATCCGTTTGAAAAATTTATGATAAATTATTCCATAAGAATACACTATATATAGAAAATTTACGATGAAATATCCATTTACAAATTCTTCATAAAATTTTTGCAACAGAAATTTCACAAATTAATCTATATATTAATAATCCTTGCAAAATCACTTCAATTTTGCAGTGTATCTTTTTTTAATTTTTCATTTTTTTGGGTGATAGTAAAAATAAATTCATACTCAAAGTAAATAGTATGAAATATAAACACACAAATATATATGAAATGAATGAAGGGTGTGATAAAACTCACAGCAAGGCCTAGTGATGTTTTGAAGCCAAGAAGGTAGGCAAGAGCGAAGCCAATAGCATAAACAACCAAGTTTATCCAACCCACCATGGCTTGTCGTCCACTTCCTATTGCTTGCCCTGACATGTGTATGTATATATGTCATCATCACCATCATTATCAGTTTTAAGAGTATAATTGACCAAAGAAAAAACAATAATCAGGACATATAATAAGGAGAAGGCTTGATTTTGCTCTAAAAATTGTTTTTCTAAATAAAAAATTAAACTCATTTAGGTAATAAGTGTTTTGGATTTAAATTTTTTTCAAACTTATTCTATTTTTTGTTTTTCAAAAATAAAAAATAGAAACATCTTAGAACTATTTTCATCTCTTTTTTTTTTCTTCCTTTTTGTTTCAAAGCATACTACATTTAATTACTAGAAATTACCATAAGATATGGTCAATTACTATCAAAATCCATCACGGTTAACTATTGACGACCACAACTATTGGTCAATTTTTTAACTAAAATTATTTTTCAAGCAACATAAAAAAACAATTTTTTGTTTTGTCCTAAAAATAATTCTGAAAATTGCATTACAAAATATCATTTAAAAAAAAAAGAAGCACAATCAAACAGTCCCTCAGTTCTTTATAGTTTTGGCTCAATCATAAGTTATAACTTAATTCTTAAATTTTATCTCGATTGGTGCAACTTCGTTTCTATAATTTTGACTCGATTGAAACTTAGTCTCCAAACTTTAACTCATTAATACATCTTAATCATTAATTCATATAGTTTTAGTGATTTAAAATATTAGTTCTTAAGTTTTAAGAAATAACTTTTTGTCCTTACAATTTGATTTTATAGAATATAAATATCAATATTTAAATAGTTAAAATTATAGGAATTGATTTACACTGAAACAAAATTCAAGGACTGAGTTTCAACTAAATTAAAATTGTAGGAATTAAGTTGTAATAAATCAAAGTATTTTAAAGATATATTGAGTTCTAATTGAGACAAAAGTAGCAATAAGGATCAAATAATGATTAATTTCTGTTCAGGAGAAATTAATAATGAAATGAGGTGCTTACCAAAGAGGATAAAGTGATTGCCATTGATGAGAAAGTAGAGGGCAATAAGAGGGAACAAAGAGGAAGTGAGACGAATAACTTGAGAATCAGAGGCATAGAGCTTAATGAGTTGCACACGAAACACCAAAACAATCACAGCACAGAGCAAGCAGATGATGATGCCAATTCCATTACTTACAGCCACTGAGAATTTTGCCAACCTCGCATTTCCAGCCCCAAGTTCATTGCTTACTCTAACACTGCATGCACGTACACGTAATGCTTCATCAAACGATATGTACTCATAAAAGTAGAAGGACGACTTATAAACTCAAACTTCCATGGCCATGTTTGTGTCTGTGTGTGTGACAGACCTGGAGGCAAGTAACAAGCCAGTGACAAAGCTAGAGTGCCAGTTGACATAGTTGAGACTGAAAGAAAATTAATAAAGGATTAAAAAGATATATGAGATCCAGAGATATAAATTAAGGAAGAAATTGAAGGAATGAATAGTAATTAAGTGTTACCAAATGGAAAGAGAGTCGACTGCAATGGTAGAGTTGGGAAGCATCTCTGATAGAACATACACAGCGAGAGCAAACCCTACATCCAAACTACAATATTCGAATTTCATGACAAAGGTTCATAAGAGTTCCAATTAATTAACAGTATCAAAGCTTGCAAGTTATTAATAATATGACTTGTTACTTCGTTAACCCAATTAAATTTACTTTCCATGAATACATATACACCCACATACACATACACTAATATTTTAAAGACCAGACCAATCATTAAATTAGACAAGACAAGACACTGGTTTGGATCATTGATTGAACTGTGGTTAAACCAGTTTACAATATATATTAACTAATATATTCTTAATTTATGTATTATGATATAATAAGAAATAAAAATAAAATATATTATTTTTAAGTAAATATTGTAAATGTTTGATAGTATGATATATTGTTGATGATATATTTGTATTCAGAAATTGAGAAACATATCCACAAAGATATAATTCAAAAACCATTTTTTTGAAGGCATATTTAGGCTAAATTAAAAAAAATAAAGTTTTTACACTATATATATATATGGAAATAATAGGATGCGCAAAGATTAAAAAGATATTCTCATATTAAAAAGAGATTTAAAGGTGTAAGAAAAAATAAACACAAATAAAAAGAAAAATGAGGAAGAAATGCAATGAATTATGCGGTTTGTGTCCATGAAACGAGTTTCCTTTAAAAAAAAAATAATTTGAACCAGTTATTTTGAGATAAATCGGTCCGGTTTTATCTATTATGTTAACCAATTTTTTTCATGGCCAGTTCTACGGGTTGTACCAAACAAGATCAAGAGCTTGTTTGAACCTGCTAGTTTAATTTTTAAAACATTGATAGACACACACATCTAGGATTGAAACTGTAATCATATGCAGATTAATTTTTCTTATGCACAGAAATTTGGGGTGTCCATTTCTCTGTCTAATATCTAAAATCTCAGCCCTTTATCTCAACTAATGGTTAAAAAAAAAAAACAGATTCATCTAATTCTCTTAAATAAAAAGGTTTAGATTTTAGGTGTTAGAAGGGAAAGGAGACCCCAAATCCGACACACACAGGATTATTGGACACGTACATACCACATCATGGCGGTAGAAGAAACAAGAAGCTTGAGATAAGTCCACAATCCTTTCAACTTGAAAGCTTTACGAGAAAAGCCAGTCCATGTTCTGGAGCAAGAAGGGCTTAAAACAATGTAAAGGCCAGTGACGAACACAAGCAACCACCAAGAGAAACACAGAGTAAGAGCAGCACCAAGAAGACCAAACCCTAGAACAGAGACGACGAGCCACGTGAGAAGAAGATGAAAACAGAAAACCCCAACAGCAACATAAGCCAGAAAGTTGACAATGTTCTGAGAAATCAGAATCTCTGCATGGGATACACAAGCGCATAGGCGTAAAGCATAGGGATGAGTCCACGTCCAAAGACTTGGCCTATTTCTGCGATCTCGACGGTGTCGTTTTTGCCGAAGAACTTGAGGACTGGACCAGAGTACCAGAAGAAGAAGCTCAGAACAATGGCTGCTAATAACTGCAACATCATTGTTCTTTGACAGATGATGCCCATCACTGCATATTTCTTGGCCCCGTATGCTTGACCGCACACTGTTTGAACTGGACTAGCCATTCCTACCTGCTCCATCACTTATTTTTTAGCCACTGTATCTAGTGAACTTGCATGTACTATATTGTACTTGCAAAGTTTTCAACTTTTACGTCATTAAACCCGTCCTTTGAGAACTCAAAGACTCAAGCTTGGAAAACATAGATCAACATTAAATAAAGACGATATGAAAAAATATAATAAGTACTCTTTTCAATCTTATTTATAAATTACTTTTAACTATGCAAGTAACTTGTTAAAATTAAGGAGATGTGGTTAATTAAATTATTGATTCTGTCTAAAAGAGAAAGAAAATTCTAACTTTATCCCTATTAAATATATCATTTTTTAAATCATTTTCTCTCTCATGTAACTTTTTAATATCTAGTTATAAAAAATAATTAATAATTAACTCTTTTATGCGAAGTGACTTATAAAAATTAATGGACAATGAATTTTGATGGCAGGACTTATGCACGCCTAGTCCCAGAGATCCTTAGATCTATGTGTCTCAGGATGTATTGATCTAGATAAAAGCCTCTTAACACCTCTCTTGAGCAAACTCGAGCCACTTTAGGATCTTCAACCTCTCAATACTTCAATCCATGAATGTCTAAGCATAGTGACATGGGTTTACACCCATAGATTGTTAGTTAGATCCATTCTAGTGCACAGGGTCCTTATAGAGAGAGGTAAGTGTAGAGCATACTTTTAATCTTAGTATGACAGAAATAAGATATTAGAGAATCAAGCTTTCAGAAGAGAAGAGAGAGAGTTTAGAGAGACATGTTTTAGAAAATACAAAGATTTTATTCCTCTAACGAGCTCTATCTTACCAACTAGCTGAAGTCTCCTTACATAGACAAAGTGAGGAGGATCAGGATAACTCATCATGATTACAATAAGACAAATTGATTTCACATGCTTACAGACTTTAGACAATCATGACATAAAGCAAAAGCAAAAGTAAAATGGCATGACTAAAGCTGTCAACTTTGCTTGAAAGTCAAAAGTAGCTTTTGATAAAGTTTATTACAAGACAAACTTGACTCTAATAAAAGGAGATAAAATCATATTCCCTATTTCAATTATCGCAGGCTTCTATGGATGCATTCTTGATCTGATGACGAATTGAGGCAACTTTTTTCTTCCTTTCGACACCTTCTAGCTACTGAAGTGTCACACATGAATTGTTCCAGCTGGTCAGCATCAAAATCTTAATCCATATCTTGAGAGGGTCTAGAAGTTGATGTGTCTTTTAACTCTGAAAATAGTTGGTAGGTTTGAGTCACTATTTAATATGGGTCCTGACTGTCTGGTGGAAATGATGGAGGAGTGGATGAAGATGCTCCATCATATGATTCCATCCATGTGCAGCATCTTTTTTTGGACAGCAAGACTTGTGAGTCATTCTTGGAACTCATATTTGATAGCTAGTGATAGATCACTAGGAAAGATGGGCTGATGAAGGATAGGCCCAAGTAAAGTGCACTTAAGATTAGAATATATTGCTAGATATTTATTCATTTTACATAAAAATTCTTCTAATTTACATAGGATTGAATTTTCATGTGATGGCCAGTCATGTGTGGCTTTATATAAACAAGCTTGGTTAACAACATAAAAGCTTCCTTGGCCGCTAAGATGGTAAGAATGGTGGACAATGAAAGAGGAATAAGCCTTTTGTTCATGCAGGGATTTTTTCCATAACCTATTTGATTCAATGATCTTAGAGAGTTCTTGATGCCATCTAAAGATTGGAGAAAACCAATCAAAGAGTTTCCAAAGGTTTGAACCTTCATTTGCAAAGTCTTAAATATAGTGAAATTTTTTTAATGGAGGAAAGGCTAAGACACACACAAAGTAGAGAGAGACTAAAGGTACCACATGAGTTCATTTAGGATAGGACCTCTGATAAAAGGAACAGCTAGATAAGGAGTTTCAATATCAAAGAATTCAAGCTGTGGTTGGATATGGGTCTTTTAGAGAAGAAGGTGAAGCCAAAAGAATAAACTTCTTCTAACGAGCTTTTAAAATTCAAGGACAGAGCTTGGACTATGGCCTGTAAGGAATACTAATTTTCTTGGCATAATGTTGAGGATGAAAAGGGGTTGAATTTGTGAAAGGGTAATAAGGATGATATTTTTCTATAATCTGGTGAGATAGTCTACAATGGTATTGTGATTTCCTTTAATATGTCGAACTGTGATTTTATAACGTGAAAACCAATATTTCCATCTTAAGAGTTGAGCTTCAAAGAGCATCTTTCTATTTTGATCAAGGATCTTTGGGAATGATATGTTGTTCATTTCTACCACAAAGTAGTAGGGGCTGAAATGAAAGTTGAATTTTTAAATGCCACGTTTTACAACCAGGACTTCGTTGTAGGCTATGTGGTAATGCTTTTTAGAATCTTTGAACTCTTTGCTAGCATGGCCACAATAATGTCTCTTCCTATTTTCTTCTTCAATAAATATTGCTCTTTAATAATCATCACTTATATCAATTTAGAATGCGTTGTCCTTTGTTAGGAATCCTAAGTAGAGGAGGATGTTGAAAAATCTTCTGCAAGCATTAGGTAGCCTTCATTTAAATGGGACCCCAAGGAGTTGGATTTTTCCGCAATAGTCTAGATAGTTGGCTAGTATGATAAGACACCTAAGGAACAAAGTCTCTAATGTAATTGACTATACCTTGGAACTATTGAATTTGAGTTCTAGATTCAACAATTTATGGAAAAGACCACACATGACTAATTATCATATGAAAATTCAACCCTATGTGAACAAAAAGCTTATTCATTTTTCATTAACAGGTTATGGAAAAAACCCCTGTATGAACAAAAAGCTTATTCCCTTTTCATTGTCCATCATCCCTACCATCTTAATAGCTAAAAAAGCCTTTATGTTGCCAACTAAGCTTGTTTATGGAAAACCACACATGATTAGCCATCACATGAAAATTCAACCTTATGTGAATTAAAAAAAATTTTATGTGAAATGAATAACTCTCTAGCAATGGATTCTAATCTTAAGTGCTCTTCACTTGGGCTTATCCCTCATCAGCACATCTTTCTTAGTAATCCATCACTAGCTATCTAATATGAGTTCCCATAATGGCTCACAAGTCTTGTTATCCAAAAAGGATATTGCACATAGATGGAATCATATGACAAAGCATCCTCACCCACTCCTTCATCATTTTCACTAGACAGTCAGGACCTATACCAAATAAAGACCCAACCTACTAATTGTTTTCAAAGCTAAAAGACACATTAACTTTTAGACCCTCTCAAGATATGGATCAAGATTTTGATGATGACCAGTTGGAACAACTCATGCATGACACTCCAGCAGCTAGAAGATGCCGAAAGGAAGAAAAAAGTTGCTTCAATCTGTCATCAAATCAAGAATGCATCCACAGAAGCCTGTAATAATTGAAATAGGGAATCTGATTTTATTTTCTTTTATCAGAGTTAAGTTTATCTTGTAATAAACTTTGTCAAAAGCCACTTTTGACTTTCAAGCAAAGTTGACAGCTTTAGTCATGTCATTTTACTTTTACTTTTGCTTTATGTCATGATTGCCTAAAGTCTATAAGAATGTGAAATTGGTTTGTTTTATTGTAATCATGAGGAGTTGCCTTGGTCCTTCTCACTTTGTCTATATAAGGAGGCTTCAACTAGTTTGTAAGACAGAGCTCGTTGGAGGAATAAAATATATGTTTTCTAAAACATGTCTCTTTAAACTCTCTCTCTCCCCCCCACTTATGAAAGTTTGATTCTCTAATTTCTTATTTCTTTCATAGTAAGATTTAGAGTATACTTTGTATTTGCCTTTCTACGAGGACTATGTGAACTAGAATAGATCTGACCAATGATCTTTATGTGTAAGCTTATGTCACTGTGCTTAAAGATCTGTGGATTGAAGTATTGAGGGGTTGAAGGTCCTAAAGTGGCTTGAGTTTGCCCAGGAAAGGCATTGAGGGACCTTATTTGGACTAATATATCCTGAGACACATAGATTTAAGAATCTTTGGGATTAAGTGCGCATGAGTCCTGCCCTCATGGATCTCTAGGACTTGCTCCCTCTATTTCTATTTATATACAAGTAACTTTTAGCATGTTTGAATGAAATCAAGGAAAACATAAATTTTATTAACTTTGTCTAAAAATGCAATGAGTAAGTTTTCAATTTTATCATTATTAAATATACTTTGCCTCTGTTTTAATTTTATAAAGCACATTTAGACAAAATCATGCATACCATTAAAGTTCATCAAATGCACTTTACAACTTATTTTTTCAAAAGAAAAATATAAACTTACAAATATGCCCTTTATTTAATACTCCATTATATTTGTGAAAGAATATTAAAAAGAGAGAATATAATGGGAAGGACAATATTGAAAAATATAATTAATAAAACCTTATTTTTATCAAAAAATTATATCTAGACACCAAATCTCTCCAAAAGTGTCTTATAAATTGGAACGGAGATAGTACATACTTTAAAACTAAAATACTTTAATATTAAATAATTTTACCAATATTCAATAAGAGCAAAAAGGTAAAAATTGACATAAAAATTATAAAGATGCTTTATAAATAGAATAAAAACAAATAAAACCAAATGAAGTATGCCTTATAGAAAGAACTAAAAATTTATCTTTCCTAAACTTTTCATAAAAGAATGGGAGAAAGTATTTTTGGAAGTGATGCATGAAATAATTATATGTAATAATTTAATCATTATATAACATTTTATGGCGCCAAGGTCAAAAGAGAGGTCATTTTATATTCAATCCAGATCATCTATAATTATAAATTAAAACAGATTATATACATAAATTAAAACAGATTATATACATATACATATACATACATACATACATACATATATATATATATATGGATATGTATTCACAAAAAAGTTATTAATTAAACACACGTGTTTCGGTGGAGGGACAGATAGAAGAGATGGTGGATACACACACACATTACTCTGAAGTTTTGATCTTCGTTAGACCGAAACTTGATTTCATATGGTGTAATGACAAAGAATGGGGGAAAAAAAGAACACACATTAATTAATTATTTGTTTACACTGATCATGCTTCATTTTTATACCCCTTATAAAATAAAATTATTTTTGTGGGAACTGTGAACCGGTGAGTAGGCTGGGTTCTATCTACTTATGGAACTGATAGGTACAATTGGGGTAGGTAACATCAACAAACTATTCTTAATTCTTGTGGCTGTGGCGTGCGGTCAATAGGTCCACGTGACCAAAATTCTCGTCCAAGAAGACCAATAAATAATAAATAAATAAATAACATATTTTTTTCAATTTTATTTATAAATTATTTTCATCAATCTCATCAATATCAATACAATAAAAGTATAAAAAATAAAAGTAAGTAAAATTTTAAACATAATCCTTAATAAAAAGCAAAAAGTAAATTAATTATATAATATTTTTTTTGTCTTTTTCTTTCATACTTTTTAAAGATAATTTAAAAATTTTAATTTAAAATAAGACAATCCTAATTAATAAACAATTCGTGAATCAAATTATATTTTTAAAAAGTGATTTATATACTTGATTGGAGGAGTAATTGTGGACCTTGGATAGCTAGACACAGGTGAATTCTAGTGGTACCTTGGTTTTTTGTTGACTCACAGGTAACTTTTTAAAAGGATGTACTATACTCATTTGGAAATTCTATATACCTTCCCAACATAACTTATGCATGTCCTATTTATTCAGTTCAGTGTTTTATTTTCTGCGTGACCAAAAGAGGCATTTTATTTTCTGAAAAGTTTAAAACATTTTTTAAAAAAAATAAATATACTACTTTAATAGCCCTGTTTTCTGGAGGCAAACTATAGGAGACAATAAAATGAGATGGGACCATGGGTGGGCCCCACATGTCTCTCAGGCTTCAAACTATCCCCTTCACTCATTGCTACACTATTGAGTATTACTATCACACATAACCAAGACAGTCCACTCAACTGAGATAATTTGAAAAATGGAGTGTTTTTTAGGAAAATAAACAATATATTTTTACAAACAACCAATTTAGCTAACTTTTTTAACTTACGTAAATTAATTTATCTAACTCCTACATTTAAAAGAGGAGGGAATATGATATATGAGAGGGATTGAGACAATAATGGAGACTGTGTCCACATTTAATAGCTAATAATTAATAATGATTTATATATATTCCCTCCCATCCTGTTTATAAGAAAAATAAAAAATTATTTTGCTTTATTTAAAAGTTATATCTCTATAAATTTTTATTTTTTTCCTATTAAATATTTATGAATCGATTGCATTACTAAAGTATGTATATTCAATAAGGATAAAATTAAAAAAAATAAATTTTGAGACTTAATGAGTTTTACTATTTTTCTTAATTCAGATAAAACATGTTGAAAGTTATTTATAGATTGGATCAGATAACAAGCAGATACATACCATGACAGCATAAGCAAGACCTTGAAGACCAAGACAAGCAAGAGAAGCACCGGCAAGTTGGGAGTCACCCAAATGGCCAACAAAAATGAGAGTAACAAATATCAACATGTAGTTGAACACACCAGACGTTATAGCAGCCCATGATAAGAGCCAAACCAGCTTCGTCTCCCATGCAACAACCCTAATCCACCATTTCAGTGTCTTCTTCTTCTTCTCTCTCATAGTCCTATCTCCCAGAAACTCCTCAACTTGTGCAGATGAATAATGAGGAATCCAATCATTAGAAGCATCGTCTTCGTCTTCTTCGTCCATCCTTATCAATGGCTCATGATGATGATTTTGGGCCTCCTGGTGATGAGAGTTCATGTTTCGCTTCCTTAGCTCATCTGTTCTGTTGAGTAGGTTTTGAGGCTGTGTAATTTATTGTTTTAGTGTGTTGGCATGGGATGTAGCTATATGCTGGGAGAGACAACAGGGACAGGAATCAGCTGACAACTATATCTCTCTTTCTCAACTAACGATCAAACGCATGAAAATGCACCATGTTTGTTACCGGTGATTCAAACTGTGCGAAAGTCTCCTTTTTTTAAACACTGGCTGACACGATTAGAACTATTTTAGGTTTTTTTTTTTTAATGGCTCAAATATACAAACACAATCCGCCCCACACACTCTTACATATATCTTAAAATTTATTAACTATGTTTAAAAATTTAATAATTTTTTAATTTTATTTCTATTAAATATATATGCTTTAATAATATATTTTCCATTTCTAATATTCAATGAAGGTTAAATAAAAAAATTTGCAATAAAAATTTAATGAGGTGATTTATAAATAGATTTAAAAGAATTTTCTCTCTCTGCCCTATAAATGGGACCAAAGAGAGTAAGTCATTTCTACTAACCTCATCAATACTAATGCAAAAAAATACAAAGAATAAAAGTGTAGAAAATTTTAAATATGTCTCTATATAACAAATTTAAAAAATAATGTCATGTTACTATTTTCTCTCTTATGAAAGGTAATTTTGAAAATACCTTTTAAATATTGCCTTAAAAAAATCACACCATGACTTATCAATGGGATCAAATAAATATTCTAGAATGTAACTTATAAATGAAACCGAAGAGAGTATTTATCTATCTACATATTTATACAAACACAATCCAGTTTGGCATGGTTTTAAAAAAAAAAAAATAAATCAAATCGAACTGATTGGTTCAGCAAAGCTTGAAATATATTCAGTTTTTCTTATAATTGTTTGGTTTGATATTTGAGAGGTTTTGTTCCATTTGGTTTGATTTAGATTTGGATTAAGTTTGATTTTATATTTGTAAGATTTTTTTTAATAATCAATATGGATGCATATCCATTGATTTTTTTTAAAATATTAATTTTATTTTCAACAAAAAATCCAGAGGACAAAAATATTTTTAACACACGTTTAACTATTAAAAGGTATTTAATATATATTTAAAACTAATATATATTGGAAATTATCATAAATAATTATAAAAAAACATTTATCTAGTTATAATAGGATTTTTACTAGTGATTTACAAATACTTAAACATGAAACAAAGGAAAAGGCTTAGAAAAATTTATAAAAATAAATATAATAAAGTTTGGTTCGATTTAATTCAAGTTTTAAAGACAAAAATCTGAATTAAATTAAACGGATTGGTTTTGTTAAAATAAAAGCCAAATCAAGTCTCATTTATAATCAATTTTGATGGACTCATGTTAATTTGTTTGGTTTGGTACAATTGATTTAAATTGGTTTCGGACACCCTTAACTCACACACATCGAACGTGGCCGTCGCTGCATTGAAGCCAAGGGACAAATGCACCCCTTAGGCTTAGAGAAAATTACAAGAAAGATTCATGTATTATAATATTTTACACCCCTTAACCTAAATTTAGTTAAAAATATTTTATATTTTTTAAATAAAAGAAGAATTTCTTTCAATCTACAATTTATACATCTTCCATGAAACTTGAAACCACCCATTTTCTTCCCTAATCTGCAAATTTGGTTCTTTTGTTAGCCTTCAAACTTATTTTTAGTGCAATATTTTCCTTCAATATTTCAAAACAACACAATATTACCCTCACCATTAACATAGAAATATTAAATTTGACTGTTAATTGACAAAAAAACATAAAAAAAGCCTCAAAATTTTTTGGAATACGTGTTTTGAAATTAAATGTTTTCAAGATTGATTTCATTTTTATTTTTTAAAAATAAAAAAATGAAAATAACCTAAAGTTTTTTTTATTTTTAAAATACACTATATATGATTATAGTAAATTACTTTCATTAATGGAAGCCATCATCATTAATATATAATTACTAGCAACCACGGCCATCATCATTAACAATTAGTATATATATTTTAAAAAATATATTTAACTTTATAGAAAATCACATACTACTTTTTTTTTTGTCACAACAGAAAATTAAACACTGATCAAAATAGGGTACGCATGAGCTTTAGAGAATCATTATAAAGCTGAAGAATGCTTACCATGACAGCTTCAGCAAGACCTTGAAGACCAAGACAAGCAAGTGATGCACCAGCAAGCTGTGAGTCACTCAAATGGCCAACAAATATGAGAGTCACAAATATCAACTTGCAGTTGAACACACCAGATGTTACAGCAGCCCATGAAAGCTGCCACATCAGCTTAGTCTCCCAAGCAGAAACCCTAATCCACCATTTCAGTGAGAGAACAAGCTTCTTCTTCTCTCTGATAGTACTTGTTCCCAGAAACTCCTCAACTTGTGCAGAAGCATAATGTGGAATCCAAGAAGCATCATCTTCATCCTTGTCCACCCTCATCAATGGCTCATGATTCTCCTAACTGATGAGAGTTCATTTGATTTTTGCTTCCTTCTATTGTTGTGAGTTTTTTTTTTCTGCTTCTTCTTCTTCCTCTGATGACACGTAACAGGCTAATGTTTCTATTATGGTGAGAAACAAGTCAGACAGTAAAAAAGGGTGTAGCTGACGAACTTTGTCAACTAAGATCAAATATATGAAAATATACATGTTTGTCACGTGTACTTAACTGTTTTTTTAAAATTACATTAAAGTCTCAAAATAATGAACTTATGAGAGTTAAATCCCAAGAAAATCTTCTGAAAAATTAATTGTAAATATTAATTCAGACAATTATAAATTCAAAAATTCTAATTGTAAATAAGACATTTTTTCTAAATATAACTTTTAGTTTGTAGACAGGATTTATGTTTACAAATTACAATCAATATTTAAAACTTAATTTGTCATAAATTACATGTCATGAGACTTTATTGTCATTCTCTTCCTCTTCTTCTTCTTGGTTTTTTTTTTAAATTTTATTTTTAGGTCTTTTGCGCAGGCTAATCGTCTTAATTATATATGCTGTTCCAACGACTTGGATCTAACCATTAGATCAGAATGAATCTAATTAATTGCTTAAACTATGTTTTGAAATTATATTGCCTCCATTAGAATAAATCCCGGCAATCATATCTGAATTAATCAAATCTATTGAACTTATATGTAGGGATCACTCCAATAGTTAAATTAGATAGTTTCACTGAATGAATTTATTCACTTCATTATTTTACAAAAGTAACAATTTTGAACCGTTATGGCTTGAGAGAAAGTAAGGAAAGGAACCAAACCCAAATTGAGATACACATAAGTTTGAACGGTAGATACTTACAACAACACCACCACCAACAACAACAATAATAATATCATTTATTATTTATAACAACAACAACAACAATATCATTTATTATTGATATTATTTAAAAATATAAATAATAAATGTAGGCTACCCAATAATGATAGGGTTAAATGGCAAATTGTTCCTTAAATTATAAATCCAAAAGTGTTTGGAATTCTAGACTCAATTTTAGTGAGATATTATCCTTTAACTTTTGAAAATGATAAAATTTGACACCTATTGTTAACAAAAAATAATGTTAACCATTAATTGACCAAATAATGACCCAAAAATTTTATAGGTCCATTTTTTTATTTTTGAGATTATTTTCTATCAATTAATAGTTAAAATTAATTTCTGTTAACGATAGAGATCACATTATATCATTTTCAAATGTTAAAAGAAAACATTAAACCAACAATAAGTTTAGGGTCCCAAACAATCAGAAATCTATAATTTAATAGCCAATTTGCTCTTTTACCCATGATGATAATAAAAAGCTAGGAAAACACAAATGATAAATATTAAATGCTAAAATATATAGAAAATGGTGGAAGCATGGTAAATGCAAGATTTTCACAAAAGAACCTTGAAATGAGAGTACGACTATGAAGAAATTTTGTAAGTGATTGTAAGAGAAAACATAGTAAAGCCTATATATTGAAAAGAAAATGATAAAAAATCACTTAAGATAATTCAATTGTAGAGGCAGCAATAAGAAATAAGAGTGAAAGTAGAAGTTGAAAAAATTTGTCCAAGTTATAAATATTTGATTTATGGGTAATATTATTAAATAGCGAAAGCTAATGTAAAAAATAGAAGACTATAGAAGTCCCAAATCAATTCTAAAGGCTTTTCAATGATAATTGAGATGAAAATAATGAATTATTCTTTTCATTATGTCTTAGGATTGAGAAATTCTTAGATAGACTGAATACATCACATCATTTGTAATTTATCCAATACAAACATGCCATTTAAATGGTATTGAATATAAATACATTCTGATATTAATGATAGTAAAAAGATAAAAGATAAAAAATTTAAATATACATTCTATAATAAGAATAAAATTAATTAAAAATGCCACACAAGATTTTATTTAAATTAGTAAGAGCAATTTAATTTTACAAACTACAAATGATATAACACACTCGATCTACTTAAATATTTTTTTCTAGAATTAATGTTAGCTAGGGCTACAAACGAATGAAAAGTTAAGTAAACTTTAACTAGAAAAGCTTAAATCTGCAAAATAAATCTTAAAACTTTTTTTAATTGGATACAAATATCCTTTTAAATATAATCATGTTCATGGCATAATTGAACACTTAATAGACATCTTTTTAGCGAAAATTTAAATCTTACTTCTATAATAAATCATTAACTTAAACTTTATACAATATAATTTTAGGCTCAAGCTTGAGCATGCTAAAAGCTTGACCAACATAATATGTTTAAAAGTAATATAAATTATCATGGTAAACAGGTGATTCAGGGTTATTTTATTTTGCACGTCCTTATCCGTCGTTTTCTTAACTTTCAAAGAGAGCCTCCTAAAGGAACCATTTCACAATGGGAAAATTTGGAGAATGTATTAAGAAATTTTATTTCAGAAGCTAGTTAAAGTTATCTTCAAATAACTTCGCTCAAATTTGTACAAGAAACTAGAATTTTAAAACTAAATCCTTTTTAAGAACTAGAAACTTGTATTTTAAAACAAAATCCAATTTAAAAGTTATCTTTCAACAAATAAATCCCCTTAAATTTTCAAGTTGATTTTTTACAAACTAGGGTTAATTAATTAACTTAAACGAGCGGTCTTGTTTTCAACAGTTGTCAACCAAGTCGTTCAAGATATCTTCATCTGCAGATTTCTTCAGACGATCAGCAGCTTTCTCAACCTACATCAGAAAGACAAAACAAACC
Source organism: Prosopis cineraria (assembly GCF_029017545.1). NCBI lineage: Eukaryota > Viridiplantae > Streptophyta > Magnoliopsida > Fabales > Fabaceae > Prosopis > Prosopis cineraria. The sequence continues at coordinate 43,806,329 of NW_026555333.1, forward strand.
AATTAGCTTGAAAATTTGCTCGAAACAAGAATCTTAATCAGGTCCAATAATGGCTGTAGAGAAGGATCTAAGGTCAGAGATTGAGTATATATGAATATACCTCAGCATCCCAGTTTGTCCGTATTATCACAATCCCCACTGTTGCCGTCTGAAGAACAGTTCCGATGATTATACCCCAATATAGCCCCTATTCATAATCATAACATTTCAAAACACATTATGATGTAGAGAAAGAGATAACTTTTTTTTAGTGATGATAAAACTTTTAATCCTTCAAATTAGTCTTAATCTCTATCAAAAGTCCTAAAATTTCATAATCATACACAATTAGTCGTTCCCATGTTATTTCATCTCCAAACCATAAGACTACTTGTGCATGGTTATGAAACTTTTAAGAACTTGATAAATAGTGAATTTTAAGGACCAAATTGATAGTTGAAACAAATTTTAAGGACCAAAAGCTTCATTTTCCCTTTCTTCTCACTACAATTCTTTATAATTGTAACAATACTGACATAGTCATACGGTAAATTTTTTTGGAGTTGAGGCGTTCTATTGGTAGGGGAAAAAGTTAGTGTTCTCAGGAAACAGAGCAATAGAGGAGTTAGGTTGTGTGTGAAGACTCCCTCTCATTTTAGAAGCATTTTACAAGCTTGTAACTTAGAATATCCAAATTCTTAGTCGCCGCCCAATTTGAAAAAGTGACACAAAAGTATATAATTTGACTCTCTGAAATTGAAGTGCTTTCGAAGCGGGAGGAAAAAATGACACCAAACGACCAAACAAGAGTAGTTTCAGTATGTATGGGATTCATTTTCCTTCTTTCTACTCGCTGTTCTTTAAATATCTTGTCTTACTTCAAAAGTACTTCATAAGATCCAAATCCAAATAGTATCACTGTGCAAGAAGCAACCACTCTTCACACACATTTTTCTCAACTTTTCTTACTGGTATGTTTGAATCAAAAAGATTTGGATTTGAATAAAATCCCTCATTTAGATGCATAAAAATTTATAAATTTAGATTAAATTCAAATTCAAATCCATTTCAAATTATAGTTCCTTCGTAATTTTAAATTTCCTTTATATCCTAATCATTTAAAATTTTAATCATTTCAAACGTCTTGTTCTCTTCACATTTTTATTATTGATACCTCTATAACTCTCGTATATTTTTTTCATCTCTTGTCAATTAAAAAATAAAAATATAACTCATCATTTTTAATTTTTCATTTTTGTTTTGAATCTTAGTTCATCTCTCTTTTTCATTTGAAATTTTTTAAACTATTCAAACAAAAGATTTTAAATACATGGATTTCAAATGTAAAATTTAAAATACAAGATTTTAAATCTAAAATGCAAATCCAAATCCATCAAACCAAACGTTACCTAAATACATTGTGTTAGCTATCTTTAATTATTAGCATGCTAAGGAAACTAATAAAGTTCATCAAACTTACCGCAATTCCTAAGCTGGTTTTAAAGCCAAGTAGGCAAGCAACAGTCAGGCCAATAACGTAATAAGAGACCAAGTTCGCCCAACCCACTAGGCTTTGCCGTCCACTTCCAATTGCCTGACCTGTCAAATAAATGAAATATAAATTTTAGGAATTTAAAGATAGAGAAAGAAAAAAAGACACCTCAATTTTAAAATGATTTGTCTGGATGCGCGACCAAGTATCAAATGCGTGAGAATTTTTATTGATCACAATAATGGCAATGTTGGGTGGTTACCAAAGAGGATGAAATGATTGCCATTGATGAGAAAAGAAATGGCAACAAGTGGAAACAAACTGTACGTGACTTCAAAAACTTCAGAATCAGTGGTATAGAGCTTGATCAGTCCAACCCGAAATGTCAGAATTATTACTGAGAAAATGAAGCTAATGAGGATGCCGATTCCATTGCATACCGCAATTGAGAATTTTGCCACTCTTGGATTACCTGCCCCAAGCTCATTACTTACTCGAACACTGCAAACGCAATCACATCTCAACTCTATAGCGTGTCAAGGCACTGCAAGAGCGAAGACTAAACAGTACATACATACACACACAAACCTGGAGGCCACTAACATGCCTGATGAAAAATTGCAGCTCCAGTTCACGTAGTTGATGCTGAAATCATGTTAATCACAGTATTAGAAATTCAAGCATGCACGCATGTATAAAAATTTAGACTAGAGAGAAATGCAAAGAGATTGAGAAAAAAAAAAAATAATTACCATATGGCAAGAGAGTCCAATACGATGGTAGGGTTGCGAAGATTCTCAGACACCAGATACACAACAAGATAGTAACATGCCTCCAAACTACATTAATTTGACAAAGTTTGTTTACCACATCACATATCAAGCAAATGATTGTAATCAACTGATAGTAAACACAGAAAAAAGATATATCAAATAATTTGATTTCAATTCAACATTCAACAGAGGACAATAGCAACAAGATAATTAAGAATTGTATCTGGATTCTTGGGTTATGGAAACTTTGCTTTCAAGTCACATTCAACAGAAAGCAGGAATTGAGGTGCAGAAGAGAATGGCAATGAACTATATTACTAATACAGGAATAGGTAATCTTGGTTAATTGCTTCTCTACCCCCTTAAAATTAAATACTCATCTCACGTGAGCGCGCGCCCGTGCGTGCATGCATGTGTCATGATATGCTGCACGCATGTAGCATGTCATATAGACTCTAAAAGTCAATTGAGAGAATTTATTTTCATATAAGCCCCTAATTTATGGATTTAAATCTTGGTGAATTTAGGTGAAGTTTTCCTCTTTTTTTAATATTTTCATTCATTTTATTATCTTTTTTTAAATATAAAATTTTCTCACTCTTTCTTAAAAAGGAAAATTTCAAAGAAATTTACCAATACCAACTTCAAAGGATTTAAATCCCTAATTTATAGTTACACTTAGGAACAAACGCCAAAACAATAGAATTTTCATTTTTATTCAATATATATTGCAAATTAACTAGGTACTCAATTGATGTTCATTTCCCTTCCATGCATTGTAAGCATGCCAAAGATACATTAGCTAGGTTTCAACAAAAAGTGCTCCAAGCAACTCACATAAATGTCTTTATACAATTAATTCCGACTACCAATCATTTATAAACAATTCTAATTGAGGATGTTTCATATAAAGAGGTTGACTCATACCACATCATAACAGCGGACAAAGCAGTGAGCTTCACATAAGGCCAGAATCCTTTCATCTGGAAAGCTTTAAGAGAAAAACCAGTCCAAGTTCTCTTGCAAGAAGAGCTGAGAATAATGTATAGCCCTATGACAAGCACAAGAACCCAGCAAGAAAAGCTTGAAGTAAGAGCTGCCCCTAAAAGGCCACAGCCTAAAACAGAAACCACTAGCCATGTAAGAAGCACATGAAAGAGAAAAACCCCAACAGCCACGTATGCCAGAAAGTTCACTATATTCTGTGCCATGAGGAACCTCTGCATAGGATAGACAAGTGCATATGCATAGATTTGAGGGACCAATCCACGTCCAAAAACTTGGCCCAATTCTGCAATTTCATCGCTCTCATATTTTCCAATAAACCTGAGAAGTGGACCACAATACCAGTATAGGAAGGTCAGAGGAATAGCTGCCCCTAACTGTAATATAATTGCTCTTTGGCATAGTATGCCCATCACTGCATATTTTTTGGCCCCGAATGCTTGCCCACATAAAGTTTGAACTGCAGCAGACATTCCTACCTGCTTAAATTTACTTTAGTTAAATGTTCAAAAAGGCTGGATATGCATTATATATGTCAGAAAAAAGTATAAAACAGTTGATGACCATTACATCCCTCTTACATCCAGCAATGAAATTCATAGTGACGATGAGCTATATAGGTTAAAATATGACATATATAACTTAGCTCAACGATTTAGGGATTTTATATAGGTTGTCTATCTACTACTATTCAATGATAGTTATTCAGGGAAAAGTCTCTGATACCGAGAATAGTCTCCAATACAAATTTATATGCTAGTATGTCCTTAACCGAATGACCTGTTCCATTTAAATACAGAAAAAGAAAAGCATACATAAAATGGAACCTTCATGAAATTCTTCATCAAATACCATAGCTTTCAGAGAGGGTTTTGAGATTCTAACTGTCTCGTTGAATCGGGGGATGCCATCGATAAGGATATAAGTGAGTCAAAGACGCTGGGAAAGAAGGAAAGAGAATGTCTGATTTCAACTCCCTTACCTTCTTTTATAGGATTCTTGATCCAACTACACCTTATGAGGCGGTATGTGGTCCGCAATAAATTCGCTCCCTTCATCTTCAATGGCCACCCAGATTCGCTATGCATGTGAGAAGGGTTCGCTCTCTTTAATCTGAATCATCGTCTAGAAAACCGAGATCGTTATTTTCTCATAAGAACGAATCGAGGACAAAGCTCACGCACTTTGAGATGCGACTTGTGAGACGAAAAGCCTTGGAGTCGGTGGCAGAGGGAAGAAGACGAAAAAGTGGATTCTTGCACATAGCGAGAAATCAAACGGGATTCACCGTCATCATCATCATTGTGTGTTTTGATAGTAAAAATAATCGATTTTTGGTCTAAAAAATCAATTTTTCACAAAATTATCCAAACATTCACTTTTTGGTTAATCAATTTTTGGATCAAAAATTAATTATTTTTAAAAGTTGAAAATCAAAATTTTGCAAAAAATCTTATCAAAAAATATTGAAAAAAATTATAAAGACAAACCTAAAAAAAATTATAAAGAAAGCATATAATTTAATAAAAATAAAATCAAACTCTCTTCTTGTTTTCTCTTTTTTTAATAAAATTCAAACTTCGTATTTTTAAAAAATTAATGTTTGATATTTAAGAATTAAATTATATAGTAACTTATATAACTAAAAATTAATTCTGATTAAATTATTAAACATCTTTAATTCTGTTAAAATTAATTTTAAAAAATAGTATTCAAATAAATTACATTATAACATAATTAATTATGATTAAAATCTATTACTTAATAAATTATTTTCATAATTTATTATACCCAACTGAAATTTAAAGGGGCACATCGTCATGTAGAGCTAGCAAAACGGGTTGAGCCCATAAGCTAAACTCAAAATTTGACAGATAAGTTGAACAAATTAGTTCATTTTTTAAAGTAAGTTGGGCTAGCCCAACTAACAAAACTAATGAGCTAAAAAGAGTTGACCTACGGGCTAGCATACTTTTTAAAAAATATTTTTTTATTTTTTAATTACATTATATTTTTTATAAATCAACAATAATGATATTATTTTTTAAATATATAATTTATGAATCCCAAAAATATTTTTATATTTAAAATAAAATATAGTGTAATTACTTTTTATAATTACAAATAAAATTTTTATTACAGTTTGTAAATCGATGATTTATTACTTTTTATTGAAATATTTTTGCACATATATTATTTGTTAATATCATAAGATTTATTATTTGAAATTATAAATATGAATTCATTGAGAAAAATAATATAATTTTATATTCAAATTTTCTTTCTTAGTAAGAAGATAATACATCTAGGTAAGAAAATAATTAATAGTAAAAATCTAGCAAAATGAATTTGCTTAGTTAAATTCTCTATTTATTTTATTTATTTATAAGTTTTTTAATTACTAATTTTTCTTAAAATGTGAAATATATATATATTATATAAATTTTAAATTGTTAAAAAAATTCTGATAAATTTTTGCGAGCCAACTCACAGGTTAGCCAGCCCTTCAAAAAATGAGTTTAGATGGGTTTTCTAGCTCGTTTTATCTGACGAGCTGGCCCAACTCAACCTGCAAAAATACCAACCTACACGGGCTAGCCTATAACTCATTTGTCTAGTACTATGTATACTTGTAAAAAAGTGAAATCACATACAAGGATAGGTGAAACATGATATTTACAAATAATAAGGATCAATAAATTCTAAATTAACAAAGCAGGCGCCATGAAGACTATTATGAAAATAAGATAATATTGAAGTTAAAATGACAAAAATAACCCTTATGAAATTAAAGGAAATATAGTTGAAATAACAAGTTACCATTTAAAAATAAACAAATTCATATTTCATTTTAGCATCAATCAATTTCTTATTTAACAAGTGCAAAGAAATATCAAAATAGCCATTTTTTTTAAAAACAAAAAGTCTTTGATTCATTATAATAACAATGAATTTCTTATTTAACCAGTATTAAAAATAGCCATGTTTTAGATAAGCAAGTGTTTTGATTTGTTATTGTTCAAGAAAAAACAAGTCTCCTTTCTATTTTAATAACAATTAATTTTTTATTTAACAAGTGTAGAAAATAGAACAAAGATGTTATTTCTCTAATGGTGATTTATTATTTCAGTTGTACTTCCTTTCAACTCATAAAAATTATTTTTGTCATTTCAACTTTAAATTTATTTTCATATCAACCATCATGCAGTACTAATTCAGAATTTATTATTCCTTATCCATGCTAGATAGAACATAAATAAGGAAGTATATTCAGGCAAGAATTTCCCATTACTCATTTGGTCATATTTATGTGATAGAAAAAGAATTTTTTATCATATTTATAAAATATGTCATTAATTTTTTATCTCAATTTTTTTACTCTATTTAAATATTAGTAAGAGAAAATACCTAATTAAACTATATATATTTAATAGAAATAAAGTTAAAAGTTTATCAATATTTTTATACATAGCTGATAATTTTAAATTTTTTTATTCCAATAAAATATATAAAAATTTACATATAAATAGAATAAAAGGAAATATAATATAATAGAACATGAAATTTTAAAAAGTTCCCTTATTTTATATTTAAGTTATAACTATAAGTTGATAACTAATTTGCTTCAAACTTGTACAAAATCATAGTTTAATTTTATACTATATATTAATTAATATTGATGCATACTAAGATTAATATGTGCTTACCACTCATTAGATCGCATATTAATTCTATTCTCCATTTTCACTTTCATCTAAGCTTCTTTTTTTAAATATTTTTATGATATAAAACTGAGGCTATAACTCTCAAATAATTTTTATTTTTAATTTAATTTCGTATAATTTCAAGTGTCCAATAGATTCTAGTTTCACGGCCTTTGAATTATATATAAATTCTGGATTGTTCATAAATCATATTAAATGTAGATAGTCCAAATTTAGTATTATTTTATTTCTGTGTTTTTAATAATTTTTCATTTTAATAGATACAAAATCTAAGATAAGAACAAGTAATTACTCTCTCCGTTTAAAAATGTAAGGTATTTTTAACTGAATTTCACTCCCCAATAAAGTAATTACCTACTTTCAAACTAACCCTATCTTTTCATATTTACTCCTATTAAACACTTTATAATAAATATAAAGTTATTATCAATAAAGGATGCTTTTAAAAAAAATGCAATGATTATATCTCGAAAAACTAAAACTAAAATAACTTACGTTTTTTAGAATTTAACTTCTCCAAAAATATCTTATATTTTTTATCGGAGAAAGTATTAGTTTATGAAAATTAAATTTATTATTTAAAAATTATAAATGTAAAACCTTAAATCCAACATCATGCAAGACACAGCCTAAAGCCAAATTCGAAGCTGAAAATTTTAGAATCGTTGTGGATAACAACAACATACCATAACTCCAAAAGCAAGAGCTTGAAGTCCAAGACAAGCAAGAGAAGCACCAGCAAGTTGTGTATCACCCAAATGACCAACGAAGATAAGAGTCACAAAGATGAGCATATAGTTAAACAAACAAGCAGTCACAGAAGGCCATGACAGCTTCCAAATCAGCATGGTTTCCCACCCAACAACCCTAACCCACCATTTCCATGTAACAAGCTTCTCCTTCTCTCTATTCCTCAGAAGCTCCTCAGCTTTTGCAGAAGAATAATTTGGAATCCAAGCCTCATCATCATCATCAACCGTAGTGTTACTGGTATGCATCAGCAATGGCTGACTTTGGTGAGAAGAGCTACTCATGGCTTGTTTTTCCTTTGTTTCGGGATTCCCGCTTTGGGTGTAGTTATGAGTAGAGAAGAGCAGAGGAGACAGATGGTTAGGTGAAGCATTTTTGCAGGTCTTGTCAGCTAACAATCAAAGAAACTAAAATACTAACATGTGTCCTTTGGTTGAGGATCGAACACCAAGTACTGATTGCATTCAATGGGAAAAAATGACCGAAAAATCCTGCCAAAATTATTAGGAAAAATAGCAAATCATTTTAACTTCTTGTGAAAAGACAATTGTGCCCCTCAAAAAAATTAAAAAAAATTCCAAAACCCAATCTCCCCTTCCCCTTCTCGCCGGCATTACATCGTGTTTCAAAAAAAAGCAACTGAAGCCAATCATCAAATCCAGATTTTTACAAGAAACCAAAGGTGGTTAGTGTTGTGTTTACCACTGCGCACATGTAAATAACAAATAGTCCCTTCTTTTACTCCCAAAAATGTCATTCTCAACTGGTGAATTAAAAAAGAATGAATGGCCATAATAGAGTTGAAGGAAACTACCAGAAAGCAAGAGGTGAACAGGAATAATAAATAAAGAAGAAAGCAAGAAAAAGAAGGACAAGTTTTGTTTCCGCGGCTGACATAAACCGCCATTATTGTCGCTGAGCAAGTTTGGTGAGAGTCAGGATAGCGTTGGTTAAGAAGGGAATCAAATACGAGTACAAGGGAGAAGATCTGAGCAACAACAGTCCTCTGTTTCTGCGAATGACAGAAACACGACGTCGGCCAGAAGGGAAAGGGAAGATTGGGTTTTGGGATTTTTTTTTTTTAATTTTCTAGAGGGGCAAAATTGTCTTTTCATACGAAATTAAAATGACAGACAAGGCCCAAAAAACTTGAAAGAAATTTTCACATTTTACAGCATTTATTTATCATTTAAATTTAAATTTAAATATTTTAGAGAAATGTTTCTGTCATTCTTTCAAATTATTAGGACCGGAATATGATAGGGAGAATTATTTTAAAATTTGCACAACACAGTTAAATACTGCAAGTTTCAAGTGACCGTTTGGTAAAGTAAAATGATAATTAAAGCAACAGTCATTATGTTCATTAAGTTGTTAATTGAATTTTGCGATACTTAAACTGTGTACTGCATCAGATATGGGCCCTACTTCAGTGAGTGTCATTTTCGTTGAAGAATTTAGTAACACCCACATGCACAGGCCCAAAAAGGTCATGTAAACTCTCATAAAAAATTAATATTAACAGCAAAATTCATACGAACAGAAAAAATATATATATTACAAAAAAAATCCACAAACGACACAAGAAGCCATCATCAGATACGTGAGTCCAACTCCACAACATCGCGCATTTGTTGAAATGGCATCATCAACATCATCATCCACGTCTCTTGAAAGCTTTCAAATTTGAATACACTATAATATATCGGACAACATTGGTAGGTTCATTTGGTCTCACCATCTAAATCTAATGAGCTGGGTCTGGCTGGATCATAAAGGTCATTTGATGAAACCAAAAATAAGTATATCAAAAACTGTCTTTAACATCATAATCATATTTCTCTCAAAATATATACAAAATGAAAAGAAATCTCAATCATCCCACTAGATTTTAAAGTTTAAATCACTGCATTTTTAAATGTTATCCTTCCCGAGTACGTTTCCTTCTTTTTTGTATAAATATTTAAAGAAAAATATAAAACAAGTGGCTAGATATATAAACTGATCATCTGATTATGAAAGGTCAACTTTAAAATTTTTCAGAACAAAATATTGACCCAAGCAAGCCAGGCTTAGCCAACACTCTCAAACCAGGTCAAACTCTACTGAAATGACATCAGAAAGATTAAACTTACCATGTTACATTGAACCAAGTTGTGAGATCTTCAACAGAAAAATTAAACAAGCAATATGGTACTCAGTTTATCGTCATCTTTCTTCTAAATATGTCCTATAACTTGGAAGAGGAATTCAAGGGGAGAAATCACAAACCCTGATGATTAAGATTTGATTCCATCTTCTACATTTAGTGCTGATCTAAGTGCTGTAATGGCAGTTAAATAAACAAGTCACCTATTATAATTTACAGTGATTCGCTGTAGATCTGAATAGGCCTTGCAGAATCACTACTGATGCATCTCAACTACAAATGGCTATATAAGAATACCAGGCCATCCTGATATGAGAAACATCTTCCATAATGACTCCAGACATTGCTAACCGATATGCCTGTGAAGCAGATCATTCTAGTAGTCCAGAGACCCCATCGACGCAATGCCATTGCTCGGATTTCTCAGCTCTTGCCGACTTGCATAGTTGTCGCAAGTATTGCCAGTGGTAGAAAGCTTATGACCCAATGCAGAAGCTGTGGGACCCAGACTTTCTCTGCCCATTTGTTGAACTTCAAGTGGAGAGAGAATCTTGATGTACCACACATTGTTCACAAACTCCCTGCAAAGAGAAGCAAGTGCAACTGTTTCAGAAATAATTGAGAAACAGCATAGTGCATGTAAAGGCTAAGGAGAGGCAACCAAAAAAAAAAAGGAGCCGTAATTGTATGGAGCTTTGACATTCACAAGATAAAACATTCACATGATGTCTATTAATGGCCAAAAAAAAGGTCGTCTTCTTGACATGTGGTAGTAAATCTCTTAGTATATAACAAAATATGATTCAAAATTTGGGACAAAAACTCGGTCATTTAAGTTTCAACTACAACCACCGACAATTTTTCTAAATGAAAAATCATAAATTTTAGGAATTAAAAGCCTTCTGCATGAATATAGAACCAGAAACAGAAAGAGCACCTAAGATCAATCTCCCTAGAGACACCTTATTAAATGCTTTATTGAATGCTGTTCCCCCCAAAATACAATCATGTCTAAGCTTTTGAATTGGGATAGGTGCTCTTAAGATTGGCTGTAACTAAGGCACTTCACCAGAAAATCATTCCATAGTCCAGGTTACTTGTGTTTCACCATATGACATGCAAGCAATGAATTTTTTCAGCGGACTAAAAGAAAGAAACAGAGATACCAAGCAGGTTTTACTGCAATGCAGCTTATAATCATGATCTAGTTGTTAAGATACAAGTTGGAAAAAGAAATTAACAGGTCATATTGATTAAGTTATATAGCAAAATGGAAGCAATACTGCACAGTAATACATATGGTCCTCTTTGATTACTGGAATGGAATGGAGTGAGTTGAAAAAATAAGACAAAAATAAACTAAATCACTTCATTGTAAGCATGATAAAACTCATTAATATATGTGAAAATCATCACCGCCCCCAAAATTTCATGAATCATAATTCTCTACCATATAAACTAAATTACCCCTTCCTTTCATGATGTGTTTACCTATCCCTTTTAATCATCTCACTTTTTCCTTTATTTTTTCAATCCATTTCATTCCATTCATTTCTAGTAAGCAAACAAGACCTATACATCTATAAATCAACCTTTTACTATTTATAGCTATTCCTAATATCTAATCAATCCACAACATCATTTTAACTTTTATATTATCCGTTCATAATTGGCACTGTTCATCACAATAGATTGTGGTTCTTAAGGTCATATCAATTATCAAGCAGCAATGTTTTAAACAGTATTATCATTTTTTATTACTTTAAAAGTTTAAATATCCCCAAGGATGCAAGAGGCAAATTATTCTGGTATTTTAAATACAAGATTTTAGTAGTATCAAAGCAATACATGCATTCAATATCAAGGAGCAAGGTAAATATGAGAGACAAAAAAAATTAATCAATGTTACATTTCCATGTTTAAATGAAACTAAATTGTAGATTATCTGTACAGCATCAAACAGAACCATTGATCTTGTAAACATACCATGCCATAAATAATCACTGTCAGACACCAGCAGAAAGCTAGCCATTAATAAATGACAACCAATATGATATAAGTACACAGAATTACCAAAGAACTGGTATAAATCAAGACTTACTGCCAAGGATCATCACCAAGGAGAAGAATATCATTCTCCCGGTCAACGAATACAAGCTGCCAGCCTGATCTCTGAGGGTTCTCTAGTTGGCCTTCAAGCCCAAACATGCGGGCAAGCTCACTACGTAGTTCATCATAGCTGCTAAACTTAGAGATGTCCAGTGACCTCCCAAAGCACCCTAACTTGTGAACCTGTCAAAATCACACCACAATCATCAAAAACTAAATTGTGTAGCAGTCCAAGCTCAGCAAAGGAGAAAAACTAGTAAATAAGAGTAGAAAACATTAGATATAACCTCATCAAGCAAAAAGAGATCATTCATAAATAATGCTTTGAGAGGCACTCACGTAACTCACAAAGCAACCTATATATGTGCTCATACACAGTAAATAATGCTATGAAGAATACAAGTACACAGACAGTAGACCTCTTCTCAACACACTAGAAAGAGATTGATGCGAGCCGCGAAATTGTGTAGCTCCAATATTCTGGGTGGAAATATGATCTCCTAACATGAGAATAGAACTCCAAAATCACCCATGCCAACTCTATTTTCCTGGAGATGGGAGCTAGAGAACCTTGAGGCCTTAGTTTCCATTTATTGACAGTTTATATGTTCCCTTTTCAACCAAATATGATCAGTGCAAGTGCATTTATACATATTAATCTGCAGGAGTTCACCTAAATGATCTCTGCAACATAAAATTCCTTCTTTCCATAAATGTTCAGATGCTGCCCAATTATTTCACTATTTTCCAGAAATTTTGATGTTTCTAAACCTATGAATAACACCAATCTATGATATTAAGTTCTTAATGCCCTCTCCAGGTTATAAACCAGCCTTTCTTCCTCTTGTATTCTAACTTACAAACTGCATTATTGAACAACTGGAACACAATTTAACATAGAAGGAATTGTCTATTTATCAACTATAATACACCCTCACAACTTGTTATATGAACTTAGCTCACAAAAACTTTAGAAGAATGACATGTCCCACACTTAAGAAAGCAATTCCTCCAAATATGACATGCCCAGTTTCAACAAAAAGTGAGTACATTATTTTAAGAAACAATGGTGATAAGGCACAAAATTTAAAAGTAAATATCACCTTGACAAAGGTTCCGGTTGATGTGTTTGGTTGCTCCACATTTTCAGAAGACTGCAAAAAACCAGATTCCTCTACACAACTTGATGTTGTCATGTCTGAACTTGGAGGATAATCAGTCCCTGTAGCACCAGGGAAGTTTGAAGCTGAAAAGGACATCAATAATGTATCATTCTCATTGCCAACATTTCTCATGTTGGACATGCTATTTTGTAACATAAGAACAGGATCAATATTAACCCCAAACAAAAGATTGGTCTGAGGATCACCAGCACCTTGGTATGCAGAATATTCTCTTCCAGGAAATGGAGGCAAAATAGGAAGTTCAGATACATTTGACTGTGATGTTCCCAAGTTTTCCATCTGGGGTAATACACAGTGAGCAGCAGCAGTTTGAAGCTGAGGTTCAACAGCTATTTGCTTAGGTAGTAAGGAAGCAGGAGGAACCAGAGAGTTGGACCCATGCATGTTAAGTAACTGGGATACTCCATCCTGGGGAAACGATCCTAGTAGACTATGGATAGCAGAAACATCAGAGCTGGGAATTTGGTTCCTGGCAGGTTCAGGAAAACTCTGCTGCTGGCAATTTGAAGCAATGGTTGGCACGGATGGAGAGAGAAACTGGGTAGGTGATGCAAAATTAGACAAAGGAGAGACAACATTTGAGATCTGCTGCTGAACAGGTAAACTGTTAGGTTGCTGCTGCTGCTGCTGCCTCTGATCATTATAAGGATGGTAACGCTGCAACTGTCGTTGCAGATGTGAAGACTGAGCAGGAATCTGGTTTTCTTGAAAGTTGCGTAGAACATGTTGCGACTGAGACTGCTGTAAAACTTGCCCCTGGATACCAGAAGGAGCACCAGGAACATTTGAAGACTGCTGAAACTGCAGAAGAGATTCAGAAGAAGGTTTAGATGGACCCATTGCCCTCATTTCCTGAAGTGCAGCAGCAGCCATAGCTTGGTATATTTCTGGCTGAAGTCCTGACATAGAAGCATCAAGTCTTGGCTGCATCCATGGTGCAACCCCCAGTCCCTGGAAGTTCAGAGATTGCATTCCTTGATCCCCAAGCCCACCTTGGAGCCACGTGAATGGAGAACTAATGCTCACGTCACCATCCTTTATACCTGAAGCACACATACAGGGACAGCAATTAACTTGAGCCAAAAAAAGGTGGAGATGCCATGTAACTCTCTGCACAAGTAAAACAATGCATACTACCAAAAGAAGGTAGTCCTGATGACCAAGGGCGTTTCAGCCTTAAAGGGAATGGGGATGGATACATAGGGAATGTTGTCAACGGTTCAATCTCCCACAACGAAACTCTAGGCTGCCTGTCCCCTGCAGAGGACTCATCCCAGCCAACCTACACCAATAGGTGAAATAGTACACATTCTACATCATCTTTAAAGGTTCCAAATATTGTTCAAAAAACTGTATTGACAAGTCCCATAGCTGTCTAAAATGAACAATCTTGACAAACCTTTACGGAACGCCAGTGTGAATTTGGCCAGCGAACAGGATCCAAATCACTAATGCCTGTTATAGTACCCATGTATCTGGACAAGGACATACTAAATTCAGTGAACGAATCAATGCTTAATAAAACCACAGAAAATAAGCAGTAATGAAAGGAAATGGCGGTTGTTCTTGTAATGATATGATGATGACAACGATGACAATGATAGCAATGATTCACAAAAGCTCCAGCTTCATCTTTCCCCCCCTTTTATGACAAAAGCTTCAGCTTTGTCTCTTGAAAGAATGTAAAAATGCACAATCCAGATTAATTCAGCGTTATTTTTCCACCCTTTGAAAAGAATATAAACATTTTCTAAATTTCATCACCATCTAGCTGTTGAAACCTGTGCAGCTACTCAGTCCCTGGGTTGAGTTGCTTTTTATTCACCACTTGGGAATAGTATAGCTCCTTGTAGACTATGATTTAAATTCATATAGATAATATTAATAACAGAAGCTCCTCATTCATATAGCTCCTTTCAATGTAAAACAAAATATTGTGCAAATAATGTATAATGTGACAGCCGAGTTTGATTATAAAATGACCAGACCAGTGGAAAATCATGTCATGAACACAAGTAATACCTACCTACGGACGCTTGATTCTTCTGTCTCAAATAGCATCCTAAATCGCATACCAACAGAAACTCGGGTATGATACACAGCTTTGACATACTTAGCCAAGGGAATCACAAATTCTGATGGGCTTGCCCTATTAAGAAGAAAATAGAAATTAACAAGTTTGACTTGTGAAAGTTAGGATTCAGAAAGATTTGTATTGCAATAACTACCATCTATAACATTAAAGTTATCAACCTTGGGTTATAGAATATAGTAAAGCGGCTATTTGTGGCAGCCGCATGAGCTGCAGCAGCAAGAAGACCAATATGCATGCTGTCACTTGACAGAACTGAAGATGGCATGACAGTCTGTGGACGATTTGCTCGCCGAATTCCCAAGAGTAATTGATTTTTGTCATTCCTGGTGCAAAAGAGCAGGAAGATGGATTATGCTACTACTTGTTGCTTATTCTAAAATTTTAACAGCTCAAATAGAGATACAAAGAAAAATTCATCATCACTGATCATTCAAATTGATGACGACAGCAGATGCTGTGAAGAAAGGATGGTTATTTTGTTATAACAGACTAATGAGATCAATGTATAAAATCAGGTTAAGAAAGCCCCACAGACAGATGTTTTATCAGAAGGGAAAACCTATTTGACTATTATAAGCATTATAATATGCATTACCTATGCTGACCCTCAAAAAAAAATGCATCACTTAGTCTAAGATTCCATGTTTTCCCTTGATGGCTTCTAAGAATCTACTAAAACAATCAATGCAGATTTGCCAGCAAATTTCAAAGTTTTTAAATGCCCACTGCTTTTTCCTTTATAATCATGAGCCTCAAAAATGATACTAACAATAACAATTACAATTGAGACCAATGAAAAACAAATCTCCTGAAGGTCAATAGATATAAACAAAAATTGTGTACCAGATAAAAAGGACTGAATCACCAGCAACAAGCCTCTTAGCACTAACAAAAACACTCCACCCTGTAGTTAGAAGATGCCTCTTCGGCTGACCTGCAAAAAACAAAAACAAAAACAAAAATAGTAAGAAGCCAAGTAGTTCAAGCATCAATTACAAAATCCATGCAAGCAAACCATGACCATTACTTGCCAAATCAAGTGTTTTAAGTTGTTTTATTTACATTTATTTTGCCATTACTTTTGAGCCCCGTAAAGCGGGGTGGAAGAAGATCAAAGAAAACACTTATGAAAGTTATTGAACAAGACCTCTTAAATAATAATATTCCTAAAAGCTTGGCTAATGATAAAGCATAATGGCATCGTGCAATCCATGTAGCCGACCCCACCCAATGACTTAAGGCATGTTGTTGTTTCCATTTCCTTTTGTTTCACCCTTAAATTAGGTCAAGATGCCAAGACAAACTTTAATAGCATTGTATGTCCCTCTTTCCTCATCTTCTTGTCAACAAGTTCATCAACTGAAGAATGAGCAAGTGGGATGTCTAGCATAAAAAATTTTCATATGTTGCAAGGAGAAAAGTCAATGAAAGGGCAACTTGCATGCATGCGGCATGTTCAGAAGCAAAAGTAAGCTTTAATGGGATTGGTGAAGTTTGTTGAACTAAAAGCTTGGGCCCAATTCAAGTTCCACCTACCTTCATAACTAGTGGGCCACGAGATGACTACTAGAAATGGGCTTTTCGACTGCTCCCTACTCGGCTATTTGTTCCACCTTGGTTCCAATGGATTTAATGAGGATGCTTTGGGGGTCTAGATTGATACAATTTTCTATGCACTCGATCCTTGGGCACAAGGGTCTTTTGGGAAGGGGCTATTGCTATGTAATTAAAATAAGAATTATTACTATTATAATTAGTTAGGATTTAAATGATATTTGTAAGATTTAGATAGAATTTGAATGTTATCCTAATATTAGTGGGATTATTAGGACATCTATTAAGAAGAGAATAACGCCTATATATAAGAGGCAGTAGTATGCCCGATTTTTAAACTCAATTCCAGTAAGATTTGCCAATTTAGATTGCTTCTCTTTCTCTATTTCTCATTATCTCTCTCCTCTTCTTTCTCTTTCTCTCTCAATATCAACTAAATACTTTAATAAATTGTCGTGGTAAAGCAAAGGATTCAATCCTTAGACAACCAAACCAGCAAGATGGTCAAGATCTGATTAGCAGGACCATACATCCTGCCATGCTCAAATGAAGTAAGTCACTTATAAAATCAAAATCATATAGGATCCTTGCATGATCATTAAAATTGACACACGCTATCCCTATCAATCATATCATATTTCTATTTGGCTGAATTTGCTGCTCGAGAGTTTGAATGAGCACTTTAGCCCACAAAAATAAGATGGTCTAGCCAAAATAACACATTTTGTCAAAAGTTTTAGCCTAATAAACCATAATATATATAATATATATTCTATGTCCCCAAAATAAAATTACTCTATTAAAAATTATACCTTGCCCTAAATGTTACCTCAATTGTAAAGGTTTGCATCAAAATATCTAGAAAGTTTGAAATTGGAGATTTTGGATTTACAGATACATGCTCAGATAAGTGGTGCAGAGTTACCCATAATTAAATCTAGCAGGATAAAGTAAACTGACAATGCATTCAAATATTATATAAATATAATGAATACTTCAAAAAGCCAACCTCGAAAAATGTGCCTGAATTTCCATTCATTATCATGGAGATCCCTTGCAATTAGTTCCTGTGCAGGAGGCTGCTGCGAGTAATCCTAAATAATAAATTGAAAAAAGGAAGGGGAAAAAAAGGTTAAGAGCTTCCAAGGTAATTGCTACATGTCATATATAACTGACCAAACCATAAGGCAACATTACTCACAAGCGGAGGGAAGACTTTTTCAGCAGCTCTTCGAGGAACAGAGAATCCTCCATGAGTGCTGGTATCACTTGCTGTTAATGTTTTGCAGAAGTAGTTGGTTGGTTGTTTGTTGGCAGTACCCAATTCTGCAGGCAGTAGATATATATCCTTTTGCTCTTGCTACAAAACATATGATGTCAAGATATGACTAAAATAAAAATGATGAAAACATTTCATAAAACCAAACAGTCGAAAAGTAAGTACCGGACTTAAAGGTTGCAAAGTCATTTGAGCATATACTTCATCTGTTTCTAAATCTGCCTGCAAGTCATAAAGCTTAAAGGCTTAGAAAGTAACCCTACAATAACGTTCCAAAGCAGATTTACTCAAACAGATCAATCCTTACATGCATTGTCACATTGTGAAGCTGACAGATAAGCTGCGGTGGCAAGTTAGGGTAATTGGGAATATGTCCATCTACTTCCTTATTTGTTGAGGCAGCAACCTGCAAAAAGGACAATGAACACTTAATTTTGTCAATTAACAAAATGAGAGCATATACAAATTAAAATTTGAACTACAATTTGTCATCATAACCATTAATTTGCAAGTGAGATTAGCCTATTTGATGAAAAATGAAAAGTTGAGCGGGGTACTTAAAAACACAATAAAAGATTCACTTAGAAGTTATATAGTTTTAAAAACTACATACAACAAGATAAACACTTATAAGGGTGAGTTTCACGTCATTAGAGATTATTGGCTCATAAGAGTGTGCATGAATCAATCAATCAATCAATTTGAACGAGCGAATGTTTTTAATATTAATCATCAATCAAGTCATTCAGAATCTTTTCATCGGCAGAATTTTGCAAACGAGCCACGGCTTTTTCCACCTACACAAAGGTCAAAGTAAAATATAAAGTAAAGCATGCATGCCATTTTGTTTAGAGTAATTAATGTGTGTCTGCATAAATAAATAAAAAACTTATCCTCTATTTGAAATACACACACGCAGAGTAATTATCTTAAAATAAAGATTAAATTGCACATTTTAATATTTATACACTCTACATTCAAAAATGTAGGAAGAATTGGATGTTAAAAAATATAAGATATTTTTAGTGTTTTAAAGTATAGTCATTATATTTTTTTAAAAATGCTCATAATAAATAAATTATTTTATATTTACATTAAAGTAAAAGCACCATATTAAATAGAAATAAATATAAAAATATGATATTAATTTAAAGATAATTAACTATTTTAGTAAATTAAAATTTAATTAAAAATACCTTACATTTGAACAGAGGGAGTAGTTCTTTCCTTCATTTTAAAAATATATACAAATCTTCATTAAAAATAAAGAGATTATTTGTAACTTTAACATGAGACTATTTGTATCAAATTTGGAAATAGAAAAAATGCTCAAGTTATTTTTAAGGTGATTCAAGCAAGTCTACTAAATGTTTTGTGTGAAAAAATGGATAATTTAATTTTCCTTTCCAAAAGAGATTAATTATAAAAATCCAAAAGAAAATTCTTTGGTAAAGAGATCAAAATACAGTTTTATATATGTTATTTTTTCCTGTCTTCCATAACGATGCTCTCATTTCTGTTTATAAGAAAATATCTAAAAATACAAAAAATTGTTTCTGATTTTTTTAGAAAAACCTAAATAATAAGTACTAACGAACCTTTTTTTTTTGAAGTAACAGAAAAAAGTGATATTAAAAATTTATAGAGCATTACCTGAACTTCCCAATCGGTGAGAATTATGATCCCACCAACAATAATTGTCTCTAGGGCAATTCCAATAACCCAAGCCCAACAAAGACCCTAAAACAATCATCACAAATTAAACCACATAATTAAATTAGAACACAAATATTAATTGTAATTTATTTTTGGTCAAACCAGCAACCTCGCGATTAAGAGAGTACTAATTAATTTTCATAATCTATAAGAGAGTAATTAATATAGTTACAAAGAAGAGAACTAGCTAGTTATTAGTGATAACCTTAAATTATATCAATTGAGCTATTACATTATCTCATTGTAAATTAAATTATCATAACCAACATGATTGTAATACAGTTCATTTATAATATTTACATTACATTACAGTATTCATTAAAATCCGTTTGAAAAATTTATGATAAATTATTCCATAAGAATACACTATATATAGAAAATTTACGATGAAATATCCATTTACAAATTCTTCATAAAATTTTTGCAACAGAAATTTCACAAATTAATCTATATATTAATAATCCTTGCAAAATCACTTCAATTTTGCAGTGTATCTTTTTTTAATTTTTCATTTTTTTGGGTGATAGTAAAAATAAATTCATACTCAAAGTAAATAGTATGAAATATAAACACACAAATATATATGAAATGAATGAAGGGTGTGATAAAACTCACAGCAAGGCCTAGTGATGTTTTGAAGCCAAGAAGGTAGGCAAGAGCGAAGCCAATAGCATAAACAACCAAGTTTATCCAACCCACCATGGCTTGTCGTCCACTTCCTATTGCTTGCCCTGACATGTGTATGTATATATGTCATCATCATCATCATCATCAGTTTTAAGAGTATAATTGACCAAAGAAAAAACAATAATCAGGACATATAATAAGGAGAAGGCTTGATTTTGCTCTAAAAATTGTTTTTCTAAATAAAAAATTAAACTCATTTAGGTAATAAGTGTTTTGGATTTAAATTTTTTTCAAACTTATTCTATTTTTTGTTTTTCAAAAATAAAAAATAGAAACATCTTAGAACTATTTTCATTTCTTTTTTTTTTCTTCCTTTTTGTTTCAAAGCATACTACATTTAATTACTAGAAATTACCATAAGATATGGTCAATTACTATCAAAATCCATCACGGTTAACTATTGACGACCACAACTATTGGTCAATTTTTTAACTAAAATTATTTTTCAAGCAACATAAAAAAACAATTTTTTGTTTTGTCCTAAAAATAATTCTGAAAATTGCATTACAAAATATCATTTAAAAAAAAAAGAAGCACAATCAAACAGTCTCTCAGTTCTTTATAGTTTTGGCTCAATCATAAGTTATAACTTAATTCTTAAATTTTATCTCGATTGGTGCAACTTCGTCTCTATAATTTTGACTCGATTGAAACTTAGTCTCCAAACTTTAACTCATTAATACATCTCAATCATTAATTCATATAGTTTTAGTGATTTAAAATATTAGTTCTTAAGTTTTAAGAAATAACTTTTTGTCCTTACAATTTGATTTTATAGAATATAAATATCAATATTTAAATAGTTAAAATTATAGGAATTGATTTACACTGAAACAAAATTCAAGGACTGAGTTTCAACTAAATTAAAATTGTAGGAATTAAGTTGTAATAAATCAAAGTATTTTAAAGATATATTGAGTTCTAATTGAGACAAAAGTAGCAATAAGGATCAAATAATGATTAATTTCTGTTCAGGAGAAATTAATAATGAAATGAGGTGCTTACCAAAGAGGATAAAGTGATTGCCATTGATGAGAAAGTAGAGGGCAATAAGAGGGAACAAAGAGGAAGTGAGACGAATAACTTGAGAATCAGAGGCATAGAGCTTAATGAGTTGCACACGAAACACCAAAACAATCACAGCACAGAGCAAGCAGATGATGATGCCGATTCCATTACTTACAGCCACTGAGAATTTTGCCAACCTCGCATTTCCAGCCCCAAGTTCATTGCTTACTCTAACACTGCATGCACGTACACGTAATGCTTCATCAAACGATATGTACTCATAAAACTAGAAGGACGACTTATAAACTCAAACTTCCATGGCCATGTTTGTGTCTGTGTGTGTGACAGACCTGGAGGCAAGTAACAAGCCAGTGACAAAGCTAGAGTGCCAGTTGACATAGTTGAGACTGAAAGAAAATTAATAAAGGATTAAAAAGATATATGAGATCCAGAGATATAAATTAAGGAAGAAATTGAAGGAATGAATAGTAATTAAGTGTTACCAAATGGAAAGAGAGTCGACTGCAATGGTAGAGTTGGGAAGCATCTCTGATAGAACATACACAGCGAGAGCAAACCCTACATCCAAACTACAATATTCGAATTTCATGACAAAGGTTCATAAGAGTTCCAATTAATTAACAGTATCAAAGCTTGCAAGTTATTAATAATATGACTTGTTACTTCGTTAACCCAATTAAATTTACTTTCCATGAATACATATACACCCACATACACATACACTAATATTTTAAAGACCAGACCAATCATTAAATTAGACAAGACAAGACACTGGTTTGGATCATTGATTGAACTGTGGTTAAACCAGTTTACAATATATATTAACTAATATATTCTTAATTTATGTATTATGATATAATAAGAAATAAAAGTAAAATATATTATTTTTAAGTAAATATTGTAAATGTTTGATAGTATGATATATTGTTGATGATATATTTGTATTCAGAAATTGAGAAACATATCCACAAAGATATAATTCAAAAACCATTTTTTTGAAGGCATATTTAGGCTAAATTAAAAAAAATAAAGTTTTTACACTATATATATATGGAAATAATAGGATGCGCAAAGATTAAAAAGATATTCTCATATTAAAAAGAGATTTAAAGGTGTAAGAAAAAATAAACACAAATAAAAAGAAAAATGAGGAAGAAATGCAATGAATTATGCGGTTTGTGTCCATGAAACGAGTTTCCTTTAAAAAAAAAATAATTTGAACCAGTTATTTTGAGATAAATCGGTCCGGTTTTATCTATTATGTTAACCAATTTTTTTCATGGCCAGTTCTACGGGTTGTACCAAACAAGATCAAGAGCTTGTTTGAACCTGCTAGTTTAATTTTTAAAACATTGATAGACACACACATCTAGGATTGAAACTGTAATCATATGCAGATTAATTTTTCTTATGCACAGAAATTTGGGGTGTCCATTTCTCTGTCTAATATCTAAAATCTCAGCCCTTTATCTCAACTAATGGTTAAAAAAAAAAACAGATTCATCTAATTCTCTTAAATAAAAAGGTTTAGATTTTAGGTGTTAGAAGGGAAAGGAGACTCCAAATCCGACACACACAGGATTATTGGACACGTACATACCACATCATGGCGGTAGAAGAAACAAGAAGCTTGAGATAAGTCCACAATCCTTTCAACTTGAAAGCTTTACGAGAAAAGCCAGTCCATGTTCTGGAGCAAGAAGGGCTTAAAACAATGTAAAGGCCAGTGACGAACACAAGCAACCACCAAGAGAAACACAGAGTAAGAGCAGCACCAAGAAGACCAAACCCTAGAACAGAGACGACGAGCCACGTGAGAAGAAGATGAAAACAGAAAACCCCAACAGCAACATAAGCCAGAAAGTTGACAATGTTCTGAGAAATCAGAAATCTCTGCATGGGATACACAAGCGCATAGGCGTAAAGCATAGGGATGAGTCCACGTCCAAAGACTTGGCCTATTTCTGCGATCTCGACGGTGTCGTTTTTGCCGAAGAACTTGAGGACCGGACCAGAGTACCAGAAGAAGAAGCTCAGAACAATGGCTGCTAATAACTGCAACATCATCGTTCTTTGACAGATGATGCCCATCACTGCATATTTCTTGGCCCCGTATGCTTGACCGCACACTGTTTGAACTGGACTAGCCATTCCTACCTGCTCCATCACTCATTTTTTAGCCACTGTATCTAGCGAACTTGCATGTACTATATTGTACATGCAAAGTTTTCAACTTTTACGTCATTAAACCCGTCCTTTGAGAACTCAAAGACTCAAGCTTGGAAAACATAGATCAACATTAAACAAAAACAATATGAAAATAATATAATAAGTACTCTTTTCAATCCTATTTATAAGTTATTTTTAACTATATAAGTAACTTATTAAAATTAAGGAGATGTGGTTAATTAAATTATTGATTCTGTCTAAAAGAGAAAGAAAATTCTAACTTTATCCCTCTTAAATGTATCATTTTTTAAATCATTTTCTCTCTCATGTAACTTTTTACTATCTAGTTATAAAAAATAATTAATAATTAACTCTTTTATGCGAAGTGACTTATAAAAATTAATGGACGATGAATTTCGATGGCAGGACTCATGCACGCCTAGTCCCAGAGATCCTTAAATCTATGTGTCTCAAGATGTATTGATCTAGATAAGGTCTCTCAACACCTCTTCTGAGCAAACTCGAGCCACTTTAGGATCTTCAACCCCTCAATACTTCAATCCATGAATGTCTAAACATAGTGACATGGGTTTACACCCATAGATTGTTAGTTAGATCCATTCTAGTGCACAGGGTCCTCATAGAGAGAGGCAAGTGTAGAGCATACTTTTAATCTTAGTATGACAGAAATAAGATATTAGAAAATCAAGCTTTCAGAAGAGGAGATAGAGAGTTTAGAGAGACATGTTTTAGAAAATACAAATATTTTATTCCTCTAACGAGCTCTATCTTACCAACTAGCTAAAGTCTCCTTACATAGACAAAGTGAGGAGGATCAGGATAACTTATCATGATTACAATAAGACAAATCGATTTCACATGCTTACAGACTTTAGACAATCATGACATAAAGCAAAAGTAAAATGGCATGACTAAAGCTGTCAACTTTGTTTGAAAGTCAAAAGTAGCTTTTGACAAAGTTTATTAGAAGACAAACTTGACTCTAATAAAAGGAGATAAAGTCATATTCTCTGTTTCAATTATCACAGGCTTTTATGGATGCATTCTTGATCTGATGATGAATTGAGGTAACTTTTTTCTTCCTTTTGACACCATCTGGCTACTGGAGTGTAACACATGAATTGTTCCAGCTGGTCAACATCAAAATCTTAATCCATATGTTGAGAGGGTCTAGAAGTTAACGTGTCTCTTAACTCTGAAAATAGTTGGTAGGTTTGAGTCTCTATTTAATATGGGTCCTGACTGTCTGGTGGAAATGATAGAGGAGTGGATGAGGATGCTCCATCATATGATTCCATCCATATGCAGTATCTTTTTTGGAGAGCAAGACTTGTGAGTCATTCTGGGAACTCATATTGGATAGCTAGTGATAGATCACTAGGAAAGATGGGCTGATAAGGGATAGGCCCAAATAAAGTACACTTAAGATTAGAATATGTTGCTAGAGAGTTATTCATTTCACATAAAAATTCTTCTAATTTACATAGGGTTGAATTTTCATGTGATGGATAGTCATGTGTGGTTTTATATAAACAAGCTTGGTTAACAACATAAAAGCTTCCTTGGCTGCTAAGATAGTAAGAATGGTGGACAATGAAAGAGGAATAAGCCTTTTGTTCATGCAGGAATTTTTTCCATAACCTATCTGATTCAATGATCTTAGAGAGTTCTTGATGCCATTTAAGGATTGGAGAAAACCAGTCAAAGAGTTTCCAAAGGTTTGAACCTTCATTTGCAAAGTCTTAAATATAGTGAAATATTTCTAATGGAGGAAAGGCTAAGACACACACAAAGTAGAGAGAGACCAAAGGTACCACATGAGTTCATTTAGGATAGGACCTCTAATAAAAGGAACAGCTAGATAAGGAGTTTCAATATCAAAGAATTCAAGCTGTGGTTGGATATGGGTCTTTTGGAGAAGAAGGTAAAGCCAAAAGAATAAACTTCTTCTAACGAGCTTTAAAAATTCAAGGACAGAGCTTAGACTATGGCCTGAAGGGAGTACTAATTTTCTTGGCATGATGTTGAGGATGAAAAGGGGTTGAATTTGTGAAAGGGTAATAAGGATGATATTTTTCTATGATCTAGTGAGATAGTCTATAATGGTATTGTGATTTCCTTTGATATGTCGGACTGTGAATTTATAACGTGAAAACCAATATTTCCATCTTAAGAGTTGAGCTTCGAAGAGTATCTTTCTATTCTGATCAAGGATCTTTGAGAATGATATGTTGTTCATTTCTACCACAAAGTAGTAAGGGCTAAAATGAAAGTTGAATTTTTAAATGCCACATTTTACAACCAGGACTTTTTTGTAGGCTATGTGGTAATGCTTTTTAGAATCTTTGAACTCTTTGCTAGCATGGCCACAATAATGTCTCTTCCTATTTTCTTCTTAAATAAATATTGCTCTCTAATAATCATCACTTGTATCAATTTATAGAATGCGTTGTCCTTTGTCAGGAATCCTAAGTAGAGGAGGATGTTGAAAAATCTTCTGCAAGCATTAGGCAGCCTTCATTTAACTGGGACCCCAAGGAGTTGGATTTTTCTGCAATAGTCTGGATAGCTGGCTAGTATGATAAGACACCTAAGGAATAAAGTCTCTAATGTAATTGACTATACCTTGGAACCATTGAATTTGAGTTCTAGATTCAACAATTTATGGAAAAGACCACACATGACTAATTATCATATGAAAATTCAACCCTATGTGAACAAAAGGCTTATTCCTTTTTCATTAATAGGTTATGGAAAAAACCCTTATATGAACAAAAAGCTTATTCCCTTTTCATTGTCCATCATCCCTACCATCTTAATAGCCAAAAAAGCCTTTATGTTGCCAACTAAGCTTGTTTATGGAAAACCACACATGATTAGCCATCACATGAAAATTCAACCTTATGTGAATTAAAAGAATTTTTATGTGAAATGAATAACTCTCTAGCAATGGATTCTAATCTTAAGTGCTCTTCACTTGGGCTTATCCCTCATCAGCCCATCTTTCTTAATAATCCATCACTAGCTATCTAATATGAGTTCCCATAATGGTTCACAAGTCTTACTGTCCAAAAAGGATATTGCACATAGATGGAATCATATGACAAAGCATCCTCACCCACTCCTTCATCATTTTCACTAGACAATCAAGACCTATACTAAATAAAGACCCAAACCTACTAATTGTTTTCAAAGCTAAAAGACACATTAACTTTTGGACCCTCTCAAGATATGGATCAATATTTTGATGATGACCAGTTGGAACAATCATGCATGACACTCCAACAGCCAGAAGGTGCCGAAAGGAAGAAAAAAGTTGCTTCAATCTGTCATCAAATCAAGAATGCATCCACAGAAGCCTGTGATAATTGAAATAGGAAATCTAATTTTATTTTCTTTTATCAGAGTCAAGTTTGTCTTGTAATAAACTTTATCAAAAGCCACTTTTGACTTTCAAGCGAAGTTGACAGCTTTAGTCATGTCATTTTACTTTAACTTTTGCTTTATGTCATGATTGCCTAAAGTCTATAAGTATGTGAAATTGGTTTGTCTTATTGTAATCATGAGGAGTTGCCTTGGTCCTTCTCACTTTGTCTATATAAGGAGGCTTCAACTAGTTTATAAGACAAAGCTCGTTGGAGGAATAAAATATGTGTTTTCTAAAACATGTCTCTTTAAACTCTCTCTCTCCCCCCCACTTATGAAAGTTTTATTCTCTAATATTTTATTTCTGTCATAGTAAGATTCAGAGTATACTTTGCACTTGCCTCTTTACGAGGACCATGTGAACTAGAATAGATCTGACTAATAATCTATGTGTGTAAGCTCATGTCACTATGCTTAAAGATTTGTGGATTGAAGTATTGAGGGGTTGAAGGTCCTAAAGTGGCTCGAGTTTTCCCAGGAAAGGCATTGAGGGACCTTATTTGGACTAATATACCCTGAGACACATAGATTTAAGAATCTCTAGGACTAAGTGCGCATGAGTCCTGCCCTCATGGATCTCTAGGACTTGCTCCCTCTAGTTCTATTTATATACAAGTAACTTTTAGCATGTTTGAATGAAATCAAGGAAAACATAAATTTTATTAACTTTGTCTAAAAATGCAACGAATAAGTTTTAAATTTTATCATTATTAAATATACTTTGCCTCTGTTTTAATTTATAAGGCACATTTAGACAAAATCATGCATACCATTAAAGTTCATCAAATGCACTTTACAACTTATTTTTTCAAAATAAAAATATAAACTTATAAATAAGCCCTTTATTTAATACTCCATTATATTTGTGAAAGAATATTAAAAAGAGAGAATATAATGAGAAGGACAATATTGAAAAATATAATTAATAAAACCTTATTTTTATCAAAAAATTTTATATCTAGACACCAAATCTCTCCAAAAGTGTCTTATAAATTGGAACGGAGATAGTACATCCTTTAAAACTAAAATACTCCAATATTAAATAATTTTACCAATATTTAATAAGGGCAAAAAGGTAAAAATTGACATAAAAATCATAGAGATGTTTTATAAATAGAATAAAAACAAATAAAGCCAAATGAATTATGCCTTATAGAAAGAACTAAAAATTTATCTTTCCTAAACTTTTCATAAAAGAATGGGAGAAAGTATTTTTGGAAGTGATGCATGAAATAATTATATGTAATAATTTAATCATTATATAACACTTTATGGCGCCAAGGTCAAAAGAGAGGTCATTTTATATTCAATCCAGATCATCTATAATTATAAATTAAAACAGATTATATACATAAATTAAAACAGATTATATACATGTACATACATACATATATATATGGATATGTATTCACAAAAAAAGTTATTAATTAAACACACGTGTTTCGGTGGAGGGACAGATAGAAGAGATGGTGGATACACACACACATTACTCTGAAGTTTTGATCTTCGTTAGACCGAAACTTGATTTCATATGGTGTAATGACAAAGAATGGGGGAAAAAAAGAACACACATTAATTAATTATTTGTTTACACTGATCATGCTTCATTTTTATACCCCTTATAAAATAAAATTATTTTTGTGGGAACTGTGAACCGGTGAGTAGGCTGGGTTCTATCTACTTATGGAACTGATAGGTACAATTGGGGTAGGTAACATCAACAAACTATTCTTAATTCTTGTGGCTGTGGCGTGCGGTCAATAGGTCCACGTGACCAAAATTCTCGTCCAAGAAGACCAATAAATAATAAATAAATAAATAATATACTTTTTTCAATTTTATTTATAAATTATTTTCATCAATCTCATCAATATCAATACAATAAAAGTATAAGAAATAAAAGTAAGTAAAATTTTAAACATAATCCTTGAATAAAAAGCAAAAAGTAAATTAATTATATAATATTATTTTTTTATCTTTTTCTTTCATACTTTTTAAAGATAATTTAAAAATTTTAATTTAAAACAAGACAATCCTAATCAATAAATAATTCATAAAGTGAATCAAATTATATTTTTAAAAAATGATTTATATACTTGATTGGAGGAGTAATTGTGGACCTTGGATAGCTAGACACAGGTGAATTCTAGTGGTACCTTGGTTTTTTGTTGACTCACAGGTAACTTTTTAAAAGGATGTACTATATTCATTTGGAAATTCTATATACCTTCCCAACATAACTTATGCATGTCCTATTTATTCAGTTCAGTGTTTTATTTTCTGCGTGACCAAAAGAGGCATTTTATTTTCTGAAAAGTTTAAAACATTTTTTAAAAAAATAAATATACTACTTTAATAGCCCTGTTTTCTGGAGGCAAACTATAGGAGACAATAAAACGAGATGGGACCATGGGTGGGCCCCACATGTCTCTCAGGCTTCAAACTATCCCCTTCACTCATTGCTACACTATTGAGTATTACTATCACACATAACCAAGACAGTCCACTCAACTGAGATAATTTGAAAAATGGAGTGTTTTTTAGGAAAATAAACAATATATTTTTACAAACAACCAATTTAGCTAACTTTTTTAACTTACGTAAATTGATTTATCTAACTCCTACATTTAAAAGAGAAGGGAATATGATATATGAGAGGGATTGAGACAATAATGGAGACTGTATCCACATTTAATAGCTAATAATTAATAATAATTTATATATATTCCCTCCCGTCCTGTTTATAAGAAAAATAAAAAATTATTTTTACTTTATTTAAAAGTTATATCTTTATAAATTTTTATTATAAATTTTTCTTTTTTTCCTATTAAATATTTATGAATCGATTGCATTACTAAAGTATGTATATTCAATAAGGATAAAATTAAAAAAAAATAAATTTTTAGATTTAATGAGTTTTACTATTTTTCTTAATTCAGATAAAACATGTTACAAGTTATTTATAGATTGGATCAGATACAAGCAGATACATACCATGACAGCATAAGCAAGACCTTGAAGACCAAGACAAGCAAGAGAAGCACCGGCAAGTTGGGAGTCACCCAAATGGCCAACAAAAATGAGAGTAACAAATATCAACATGTAGTTGAACACACCAGACGTTATAGCAGCCCATGATAAGAGCCAAACCAGCTTCGTCTCCCATGCAATAACCCTAATCCACCATTTCAGTGTCTTCTTCTTCTTCTCTCTCATAGTCCTATTTCCCAGAAACTCCTCAACTTGTGCAGATGAATAATGTGGAATCCAATTAGAAGCATCGTCTTCGTCGTCTTCGTCCACCCTTATCAATGGCTCATGGTGATGGTGATGATTTTGGGCCTCCTGGTGATGAGAGTTCATGTTTCGCTTCCTTAGCTGATCTGTTCTGTTGAGTAGGTTTGAGGCTTTGTAATTTATTGTTTTAGTGTGCTGGCATGGGGTGTAGCTATATGCTGAGAGAGACAACAGGGACAGGAATCAGCTGACAACTATATCTCTCTTTCTCAACTAACGATCAAACGCATGAAAATGTACCATGTTTGTTACCGGTGATTCAAACTGTATTTTTAAACACTGGCTGACACGATTAGAACTATTTTAGTTTTTTTTTTTAATGGCTCAAATATACAAACACAATCCGCCCCACACACTCTTACGTATATCTTAAAATTTATTAACTATGTCTAAAAATTTAATAATTTTTTAATTTTATTTTTATTAAATATATATGCTTTAACAATATATTTTCTATTTCTAATATTCAATGAAGGTTAAATAAAAAAATTGCAATAAAAATTTAATGAGATGACTTATAAATAGAATTAAAAAAATTTTCTTTCTCTACCCTATAAATATGACTAAAGAGAGTAAGTCATTTCTACTAACCTCATCAATACTAATGCAAAAAAATACAAGGAATAAAAGTGTAGAGAATTTCAAATATGTCCCTATATATGATAAATTCAAAAAATAATGTCATGTTACTTTTTTCTCTTATGAAAGATAATTTTAAAAATACCTTTAAAATATTACCTTAAAAAAATCACACCATGACTTATAAATGGTATCAAATAAATATTTTAGAATGTAACTCATAAATAAAACCGAAGAGAATATTTATCTATCTACATATCTATATAAACACAATCCAGTTTGGTATGGTTTTGAAAAAAAAATTAAATCAAATCGAATTGATTGTTTCATCAAAGCTTGAAATATATTCAGTTTTTCTTATAATTGTTTGGTTTGATATTTGAGAGGTTTTGTTCCATTTGGTTTGATTTAGATTTGGATTAAGTTTGATTTTATATTTGTAAGATTTTTTTTAATAATCAATATGGATGCATATCCATTGATATTTTTTAAAATATTAATTGTTATTTTCAACTAAAAAATCCGGAGGACAAAAATATTTTTAACACACATTTAACTATTAAAAGGTATTTAATATATATTTAAAACTAATATATATTGGAAATTGTCACAAATAATTATAAAAAAAACATTTATCCAGTTATAATAGGATTTTTATTAGTGATTTACAAATAACTAAACTTGAAACAAAGGAAAAGGCTTAGAAAAATTTATAAAAATAAATATAATAAAGTTTGGTTCGATTTAATTCAAGTTTTAAAGACAAAAATCTGAATTAAATTAAACGGATTGGTTTTGTTAATAAAAGCCAAATCCAGTCTCATTTATAATCAGTTTTGATGGACTCATGTTAATTTGTTTGGTTTGGCACAATTGATTTAAATTGGTTTCGGACACCCTTAACTCACAGACATTGAACGTGGCTGTCGCTGCATTGAAGCCAAGGGACAAATGCACCCTTTAGGCTTAGAGAAAATTACAAGAAAGATTCATGTATTATAATATTTTACACTCCTTAACCTAAATTTAGTTAAAAATATTTTATATTTTTTAATAGAAGAAGAATTTCTTTCAATCTACAATTTATGCATCTTCCATGAAACTTGAAACCACCCATTTTCTTCCCTAATCTGCAAATTAGGTTCTTTTGTTAGCGTTTAAACTTATTTTTAGTGCAATATTTTCCTTCAACATTACAAAACAACACAATATTACCCTCACCATTAACATAGAAATATTAAATTTGACTGTTAATTGACAAAAAAACATAAAAAAAGGTCTCAAAATTTTTTGGAATAAGTTTTTTGAAATTAAATGTTTTCAAAATTGATTTCATTTTTATTTTTTAAAAATAAAAAAATGAAAATAACTTAAAGTTTTTTTTATTTTTAAAATACACTATATATGATTATAGTAAATTACTTTCATTAATGGAAGCCATCATCATCAATATATAATTACTAGCAACCACGGCCATCATCATTAACAATTAGTATATATATTTTAAAAAATATATTTAACTTTATAGAAAATCACATACTATTTTTTTTTTGTCACAACAGAAAATAAAACACTGATCAAAATAGGGTACGCATGAGCTTTAGAGAATCATTATAAAGCTGAAGAATGCTTACCATGACAGCTTCAGCAAGACCTTGAAGACCAAGACAAGCAAGTGATGCACCAGCAAGCTGTGAGTCACTCAAATGGCCAACAAATATGAGAGTCACAAATATCAACTTGTAGTTGAACACACCAGATGTTACAGCAGCCCATGAAAGCTGCCACATCAGCTTAGTCTCCCAAGCAGAAACCCTAATCCACCATTCCAGTGAGAGAACAAGCTTCTTCTTCTCTCTGATAGTACTTGTTCCCAGAAACTCCTCGACTTGTGCAGAAGCATAATGTGGAATCCAAGAAGCATCATCTTCATCCTTGTCCACCCTCATCAATGGCTCATGATTCTCCTCCTGATGAGAGTTCATTTGATTTTTGCTTCCTTCTATTGTTGTGAGTTTTTTTTTCTCTTTCTTCTTCTTCCTCTGATGACACGTAACAGGCTAATGTTTCTATTATGGTGAGAAACAAGTCAGACAGTAAAAAAGGGTGTAGCTGACGGACTTTGTCAACTAAGATCAAAGATATGAAAATATACATGTTTGTCACGTGTACTTAACTGTTTTTTTAAAATTACATTAAAGTCTCAAAATAATGAACTTATGAGAGTTAAATCCCAAGAAAATCTTCTGAAAAATTAATTGTAAATATTAATTCAGACAATTATAAATTCAAAAAGTCTAATTGTAAATGAGACATTTTTTCTAAATATAACTTTTAGTTTGTAGACAGGATTTATGTTTACAAATTACAATCAATATTTATAACTTAATTTGTCATAAATTACATGTCATGAGACTTTATTGTCATTCTCTTCCTCTTCTTCTTGTTTTTTTTTTTTAAATTTTATTTTTGGGTCTTTTGCGCAGGCTAATCGTCTTAATTATATATGCTGTTCCAACGACTTGGATCTAACCATTAGATCAGAATGAATCTAATTAATTGCTTAAACTATGTTTTGAAATTATATTGCCTCCATTAGAATAAATCCCGGCAATCATATCTGAATTAATCAAATCTATTGAACTTATATGTAGGGATCACTCCAATAGTTAAATTAGATAGTTTCACTGAATGAATTTATTCACTTCATTATTTTACAAAAGTAACAATTTTGAACCGTTATGGCTTGAGAGAAAGTAAGGAAAGGAACCAAACCCAAATTGAGATACACATAAGTTTGAACGGTAGATACTTACAACAACACCACCACCAACAACAACAATAATAATATCATTTATTATTTATAACAACAACGACAACAATATCATTTATTATTGATATTATTTAAAAAATATAAATAATCAATGTAGGCTACCCAATAATGATAGGGTTAAATGGCAAATTGTTTCTTAAATTATAAATCCAAAAGTGTTTGGAATTCTAGACTCAATTTTAGTGAGATATTATCCTTTAACTTTTGAAAATGATAAAATTTGACTCCTATTGTTAACAAAAAATAATGTTAACCATTAATTGACCAAATAATGACCCAAAAATTTTATAGGTCCATTTTTTTTTTATTTTTGAGATTATTTTCTGTCAATTAACAGTTAAAATTAATTTCTGTTAACGATAGAGATCACATTATATTATTTTCAAATGTTAAAAGAACACATTAAACCAACAATAAGTTTAGGGTCCCAAACAATCAGAAATCTATAATTTAATAGCCAATTTGCTCTTTTACCCATGATGATAATAAAAAGCTAGGAAAACACAAATGATAAATATTAAATGCTAAAATATATAGAAAATGGTGGAAGCATGGTAAATGCAAGATTTTCACAAAAGAACCTTGAAATGAGAGTACGACTATGAAGAAATTTTGTAAGTGATTGTAAGAGAAAACATAGTAAAGCATATATATTGAAAAGAAAATGATAAAAAATCACTTAAGATAATTCAATTATAGAGGCAGCAATAAGAAATAAGAGTGAAAGTAGAAGTTGAAAAAATTTGTCCAAGTTATAAATATTTGATTTATGGGTAATATTATTAAATAGCGAAAGCTGATGTAAAAAATAGAAGACTATAGAAGTCCCAAATCAATTCTAAAGGCTTTTCAATGATAATTGAGATGAAAATAATGAATTATTCTTTTCATTATGTCTTAGGATTGAGAAATTCTTAGATAGACTGAATACATCACATCATTTGTAATTTATCCAATACAAACATGCCATTTAAATGGTATTGAATATAAATACATTCTGATATTAATGATAGTAAAAAGATAAAAGATAAAAAATTTAAATATACATTCTATAATAAGAATAAAATTAATTAAAAATGCCACACAAGATTTTATTTAAATTAGTAAGAGCAATTTAATTTTACAAACTACAAATGATATAACACACTCGATCTACTTAAATATTTTTTTTCTAGAATTAATGTTAGCTAGGGCTACAAACGAATGAAAAGTTAAGTAAACTTTAACTAGAAAAGCTTAAATCTGCAAAATAAATCTTAAAACTTTTTTTAATTGGATACAAATATCCTTTTAAATATAATCATGTTCATGGCATAATTGAACACTTAATAGACATCTTTTTAGCGAAAATTTAAATCTTACTTATATAATAAATCATTAACTTAAACTTTATACAATATAATTTTAGGCTCAAGCTTGAGCATGCTAAAAGCTTGACCAACATAATATGTTTAAAAGTAATATAAATTATCATGGTAAACAGGTGATTCAGGGTTATTTTATTTTGCACGTCCTTATCCGTCGTTTTCTTAACTTTCAAAGAGAGCCTCCTAAAGGAACCATTTCACAATGGGAAAATTTGGAGAATGTATTAAGAAATTTTATTTCAGAGGCTAGTTAAAGTTATCTTCAAATAACTTCGCTCAAATTTGTACAAGAAACTAGAATTTTAAAACTAAATCCTTTTTAAGAACTAGAAACTTGTATTTTAAAACAAAATCCAATTTAAAAGTTATCTTTCAACAAATAAATCCCCTTAAATTTTCAAGTTGATTTTTTACAAACTAGGGTTAATTAATTAACTTAAACGAGCGGTCTTGTTTTCAACAGTTGTCAACCAAGTCGTTCAAGATATCTTCATCTGCAGATTTCTTCAGACGATCAGCAGCTTTCTCAACCTACATCAGAAAGACAAAACAAACCAATTAGCTTGAAAATTTGCTCGAAACAAGAATCTTAATCAGGTCCAATAATGGCTGTAGAGAAGGATCTAAGGTCAGAGATTGAGTATATATGAATATACCTCAGCATCCCAGTTTGTCCGTATTATCACAATCCCCACTGTTGCCGTCTGAAGAACAGTTCCGATGATTATACCCCAATATAGCCCCTATTCATAATCATAACATTTCAAAACACATTATGATGTAGAGAAAGAGATAACTTTTTTTTAGTGATGATAAAACTTTTAATCCTTCAAATTAGTCTTAATCTCTATCAAAAGTCCTAAAATTTCATAATCATACACAATTAGTCGTTCCCATGTTATTTCATCTCCAAACCATAAGACTACTTGTGCATGGTTATGAAACTTTTAAGAACTTGATAAATAGTGAATTTTAAGGACCAAATTGATAGTTGAAACAAATTTTAAGGACCAAAAGCTTCATTTTCCCTTTCTTCTCACTACAATTCTTTATAATTGTAACAATACTGACATAGTCATACTGTAAATTTTTTTGGAGTTGAGGCGTTCTATTGGTAGGGGAAAAAGTTAGTGTTCTCAGGAAACAGAGCAATAGAGGAGTTAGGTTGTGTGTGAAGACTCCCTCTCATTTTAGAAGCATTTTACAAGCTTGTAACTTAGAATATCCAAATTCTTAGTCGCCGCCCAATTTGAAAAAGTGACACAAAAGTATATAATTTGACTCTCTGAAATTGAAGTGCTTTCGAAGCGGGAGGAAAAAATGACACCAAACGACCAAACAAGAGTAGTTTCAGTATGTATGGGATTCATTTTCCTTCTTTCTACTCGCTGTTCTTTAAATATCTTGTCTTACTTCAAAAGTACTTCATAAGATCCAAATCCAAATAGTATCACTGTGCAAGAAGCAACCACTCTTCACACACATTTTTCTCAACTTTTCTTACTGGCATGTTCGAATCAAAAAGATTTGGATTTAAATAAAATCCCTCATTTAGATGCATAAAAATTTATAAATTTAGATTAAATTTAAATTCAAATTCATTTCAAATTATAGTTCCTTCGTAATTTTAAATTTCCTTTATATCCTAATCATTTAAAATTTTAATCATTTCAAACGTCTTGTTCTCTTCACATTTTTATTATTGATACCTCTATAACTCTCGTATATTTTTTTCATCTCTTGTCAATTAAAAAATAGAAATATAACTCATCATTTTTAATTTTTCATTTTTGTTTTCAATCTTAGTTCATCTCTCTTTTTCATTTGAAATTTTTTAAACTATTCAAACAAAAGATTTTAAATACATGGATTTCAAATGTAAAATTTAAAATACAAGATTTTAAATCTAAAATGCAAATCCAAATCCATCAAACCAAACGTTACCTAAATACATTGTGTTAGCTATCTTTAATTATTAGCATGCTAAGGAAACTAATAAAGTTCATCAAACTTACCGCAATTCCTAAGCTGGTTTTAAAGCCAAGTAGGCAAGCAACAGTCAGGCCAATAACGTAATAAGAAACCAAGTTCGCCCAACCCACTAGGCTTTGCCGTCCACTTCCAATTGCCTGGCCTGTGAAATAAATGAAATATAAATTTTAGGAATTTAAAGATAGAGAAAGAAAAAAAGACATCTCAATTTTAAAATGATTTGTCTGGATGCGCGACCAAGTATCAAATGCGTGAGAATTTTTATTGATCAGAATAATGGTAATGTTGGGTGGTTACCAAAGAGGATGAAATGATTGCCATTGATGAGAAAAGAAATGGCAACAAGTGGAAACAAACTGGACGTGACTTCAAAAACTTCAGAATCAGTGGTATAGAGCTTGATCAGTCCAACCCGAAATGTCAAAATTATTACTGAGAAAATGAAGCTAATGAGGATGCCGATTCCATTGCATACCGCAATCGAGAATTTTGCCACTCTTGGATTACC
This sequence comes from Prosopis cineraria, assembly GCF_029017545.1. Taxonomy (NCBI): domain Eukaryota; kingdom Viridiplantae; phylum Streptophyta; class Magnoliopsida; order Fabales; family Fabaceae; genus Prosopis; species Prosopis cineraria. The sequence continues at coordinate 43,844,047 of NW_026555333.1, forward strand.
TGCTCCAAGCTCATTACTTACTCGAACACTGCAAACGCAATCACATCTCAACTCTATAGCGTGTCAAGGCACTGCAAGAGCGAAGACTAAACAGTACATACATACACACACAAACCTGGAGGCCACTAACAAGCCTGATGAAAAATTGCAGCTCCAGTTCACGTAGTTGATGCTGAAATCATGTTAATCACAGTATTAGAAATTCAAGCATGCACGCATGTATAAAAATTTAGACTAGAGAGAAATGCAAAGAGATTGAGAAAAAAAAAATAATTACCATATGGCAAGAGAGTCCAATACGATGGTAGGGTTGCGAAGATTCTCAGACACCAGATACACAACAAGATAGTAACATGCCTCCAAACTACATTAATTTGACAAAGTTTGTTTACCACATCACATATCAAGCAAATGATTGTAATCAACTGATAGTAAACACAGAAAAAAGATATATCAAATAATTTGATTTCAATTCAACATTCAACAGAGGACAATAGCAACAAGATAATTAAGAATTGTATCTGGATTCTTGGGTTATGGAAACTTTGCTTTCAAGTCACATTCAACAGAAAGCAGGAATTGAGGTGCAGAAGAGAATGGCAATGAATTATATTACTAATACAAGAATAGGTAATCTTGGTTAATTGCTTCTCTACCCCCTTAAAATTAAATACTCATCTCACGTGAGCGCGCGCCCGTGCGTGCATGCATGTGTCATGATATGCTGCACGCATGTAGCGTGTCATATAGACTCTAAAAGTCAATTGAGAGAATTTATTTTCATATAAGCCCCTAATTTATGGATTTAAATCTTGGTGAATTTAGGTGAAGTTTTCCTCTTTTTTTAATATTTTCATTCATTTTATTATCTTTTTTTAAATATAAAATTTTTTCACTCTTTCTTAAAAAGGAAAATTTTAAAGAAATTTACCAATACCAACTTCAAAGGATTTAAATCCCTAATTTATAGTTACACTTAGGAACAAACGCCAAAACAATAGAATTTTCATTTTTATTCAATATATATTGCAAATTAACTAGGTACTCAATTGATGTTCATTTCCCTTCCATGCATTGTAAGCATGCCAAAGATACATTAGCTAGGTTTCAACAAAAAGTGCACCAAGCAACTCACATAAATGTCTTTATACAATTAATTCCGACTACCAATCATTTATAAACAATTCTAATCGAGGATGTTTCATATAAAGAGGTTGACTCATACCACATCATAACAGCGGACAAAGCAGTGAGCTTCACATAAGGCCAGAATCCTTTCATCTGGAAAGCTTTAAGAGAAAAACCAGTCCAAGTTCTCTTGCAAGAAGAGCTGAGAATAATGTATAGCCCTATGACAAGCACAAGAACCCAGCAAGAAAAGCTTAAAGTAAGAGCTGCCCCTAAAAGGCCACAGCCTAAAACAGAAACCACTAGCCATGTAAGAAGCACATGAAAGAGAAAAACCCCAACAGCCACGTATGCCAGAAAGTTCACTATATTCTGTGCCATGAGGAACCTCTGCATAGGATAGACAAGTGCATATGCATAGATTTGAGGGACCAATCCACGTCCAAAAACTTGGCCCAATTCTGCAATTTCATCGCTCTCATATTTTCCAATAAACCTGAGAAGTGGACCACAATACCAGTATAGGAAGGTCAGAGGAATAGCTGCCCCTAACTGCAATATAATTGCTCTTTGGCATAGTATGCCCATCACTGCATATTTTTTGGCCCCGAATGCTTGCCCACATAAAGTTTGAACTGCAGCAGACATTCCTACCTGCTTAAATTTACTTTAGTTAAATGTTCAAAAAGGCTGGATATGCATTATATATGTCAGAAAAAAGTATAAAACAGTTGATGACCATTACATCCCTCTTGCATCCAGCAATGAAATTCATAGTTACGATGAGCTATATAGGTTAAAATATGACATATATAACTTAGCTCAACGATTTAGGGATTTTATATAGGTTGTCTATCTACTACTATTCAATGGTAATTATTCAGGGAAAAGTCTCTGATACCGAGAATAGTCTCCAATACAAATTTATATGCTAGTATGTCCTTAACCGAATGACCTGTTCCATTTAAATACAGAAAAAGAAAAGCATACATAAAATGGAACCTTCATGAAATTCTTCATCAAATACCATAGCTTTCAGAGAGGGTTTTGAGATTCTAACTGTCTCGTTGAATCGGGGGATGCCATCGATAAGGATATAAGTGAGTCAAAGACGCTGGGAAAGAAGGAAAGAGAATGTCTGATTTAAACTCCCTTACCTTCTTTCATAGGATTCTTGACCCAACTACACCTTATGAGGCGGTATGTGGTCCGCAATAAATTCGCTCCCTTCATCTTCAATGGCCACCCAGATTCGCTATGCACGTGTGAAGGGTTCGCTCTCTTTAATCTGAATCATCGTCTAGAAAACCGAGATCGTTATTTTCTCATAAGAACGAACCGAGGACAAAGCTCACGCACTTTGAGATGTGACTTGTGAGACGAAAAGCCTTGGAGTCGGTGGCAGAGGGAAGAAGACGAAAAATTGGATTCTTGCACATAGCGAGAAATCAAACGGGATTCACCGTCATCATCATCATTGTGTGTTTTGATAGCAAAAATAATCGATTTTTGGTCTAAAAAAATTAATTTTTCACAAAATTATCCAAACATTCACTCTTTTGATTAATCAATTTTTGGATCAAAAATCAATTATTTTCAAAAGTTGAAAATCAGAATTTTCACAAAAAATCTTATCAAAAAATATTGAGAAAAATTATAAAGACAAGCTTAAGAAAAAAATTACAAAGAAAGCATATAATTTAATAAAAATAAAATCAAACTCTCTTCTTGTTTTCTCTTTTTTTAATAAAATTCAAACTTTATATTTTATAAAATTCAAACTTTATATTTTTAAAAAATTAATGTTTGATATTTAAGAATTAAATTATATAGTAATTTATATAACTAAAAATTAATTCTGATTAAATTATTCAAACATCTTTAATTCTGTTAAAATTAATTTTAAAAAAATTATATTCAAATAGATTGCGTTATAACATAATTAATTATGATTAAAATCTATTACTTAATCAATTATTTTCATAATCTATTATACCTAACTAAATTCAAAGGGGCACATCGTCATGTAGAGCTAGCAAAACGGGTTGAGCCGATAAGCTAAACTTAAAATTTGACAGATAAGTTGAACAAATTAGTTCATTTTTTAAAGCAAGTTGGGCTAACCCAACCAGCAAAACTAATAAGCTATAACGGGTTTACCTACAGGCTAGCATACTTTTTAAAAAATATTTTTTTAATTATATTATATTTTTTATAAATCAACAATAATAATAATATTTTTAAATATATAATTTATGAATCCCAAAAATATTTTTATATTTAAATAAAATATAGTGTAAATACTTTTTATAATTACAAATAAAATTTTTGTTACAGTTTGTAAATCGATAATTTATTACTTTTTATTGAAATATTTTTGCACATATATTATTTGTTAATATCAGAAGATCTATTATTTAAAATTATAAATATGAATTTATTGAAAAAAATGATATGATTTTATATTCAAATTTTCTTTCTTAGTAAGAAGATAATACATTTAGGTAAGAAAATGATTAATAGTAAAAATCTAGCAAAATAAATTTGTTTAGTTAAATTCTCTATTTATTTTTATTTATTTATAAGTTTTTTAATTACTAATTTTTCTTAAAATTGAAATATATATATATATATATTTATATAAATTTTAAATTGTTAAAAAAATTTTGATAAATTTTGCGAGCCAACTCGCAGGTTAGCTAGCCCTTCAAAAAATGGGTTCGGTTGGGTTTTCTAGCTCATTTTATTTGACGGGCTGGCCTAACTCAACCTGCAAAAATACCAACCTACGCGGGCTAGCCTATAACTCATTTGTCCAGTGCTATGTATACTTGTAAAAAAGTGAAATCACATACAAGGATAGGTGAAACATGATATTTATAAATAATAAGGATCAATAAATTCTAAATTAACAAAGCAGGCGCCATGAAGACTATTATGAAAATAAGATAATATTGAAGTAAAATGACAAAATAACCCTTATGAAATTAAAGGAAATATAGTTGAAATAACAAGTTACCATTTAAAAATAAACAAATTCATATTTCATTTTAGCATCAATCAATTTCTTATTTAACAAGTGCAAAGAAATATCAAAATAGCCATTTTTTTAAGACAAAAAGTCTTTGATTCATTATAATAACAATGAATTTCTTATTTAACTAGTATTGAAAATAGCCATGTTTTAGATAAGCAAGTGTTTGATTTGTTATTGTTCAAGAAAAAACAAGTCTCCTTTCTATTTTAATAACAATTAATTTTTTATTTAACAAGTGTAGAAAATAGAACAAAGTTGTTATTTCTCCAATGGTGATTTATTATTTCAGTTGTACTTCCTTTCAACTCATAAAAATTATTTTTTTCATTTCAACTTTAAATTTATTTCATATCAACCATCACGCAGTACTAATTCAGAATTTATTATTCCTTGTCCATGAATAACATGCTTCAACAGTCTTTATGTACAATTTTTTTCATAAAAAAATTATTGCATTCAGTGGGTGCTCTACCTTATCCATGCTAGATAGAACATAAATAAGGAAGTATATTCAGGCAAAAATTTTCCCATTACTCATTTGGTCATATTTATGTGATAGAAAAAGAATTTTTTATCATATTTATAAAATATGTCATAATTTTTATCTCAATTTTTTTACTCTATTTAAATATTAGTAAGAGAAAATACCTAATTAAACTATATATATTTAATAGAAATAAAGTTTAAAGTTTATCAATTTTTTTCATAGCTGATAATTTTAAATTTTTTTATTCCAATAAAATATAGATAAAAATTTACATAGAAATAGAATAAAAGAATAATATAATAGAACATGAAATTTTAAAAAGTTCCCTTATTTTATATTTAAGTTATAAACTACAAGTTGATAACTAATTTGCTTCAAACTTGTACGAAATCATAGTTTAATTTTATACTATATATTATATTGATGCATACTAAGATAATATGTGCTTACCACTCATTAGATCGCATATTTCCTTATTTTCCATTTTCACTTCATCTAAGCTTCTTTTTTTAAATATTTTTATGATATAAAACTGAGACTATAACTCTCAAATAATTTTTTATTTTAAATTTAATTTCGTATAATTTCAGTGTCCAATAGATTCTAGTTTCACGGCCTTGAATTATATATAAAGTCTGGATTGTTCATAAATCATATTAAATGTAGGTGGTAGTCCAAATTTAGTATTATTCTATTTCTGTGTTTTTAATATTTTTCATTTATAGATACAAAATTTAAGATAAGAACAAGTAACTACTCTCTCCGTTTACAAAATATAAGGCATTTTTAATGAATTTCACTCCCCAGTAAAGTAGTATTACCTATTTTCAAGCTAACCTTATCTTTTATATTTACTCCTATTAAACACTCTATAATAAATATAAAGTCATTATCAATAAAGGGCACTTTTAAAAAAAATACAATGATTATATCTCGAAAAACTAAAATTAAAATATCTTACATTTTTTAGAATTCAACTTCTCCAAAAATATCTTATATTTTTTATCAGAGGAAGTATTAGTTTATGAAAATTAAATTTATTATTTAAAAATTATAAATGTAAAACCTTAAATCCAACATCATGCAAGACACAGCCTAAAGCCAAATTTGAAGCTGAAAATTTTAGAATCGTTGTGGATTACAACAACATACCATAACTCCAAAAGCAAGAGCTTGAAGTCCAAGACAAGCAAGAGAAGCACCAGCAAGTTGTGTATCACCCAAATGACAACGAAGTAAAGAGTCACAAAGATGAGCATATAGTTAAACAAACAAGCAGTCACAGAAGGCCATGACAGCTTCCAAATCAGCATGCTTTCCCACCCAACAACCCTAACCCACCATTTCCATGTAACAAGCTTCTCCTTCTCTCTATTCCTCAGAAGCTCCTCAGCTTTTGCAGAAGAATAATTTGGAATCCAAGCCTCATCATCATCATCAACCGTAGTGTTACTGGTATGCATCAGCAATGGCTGACTTTGGTAGAAGAGCTACTCATGGCTTGTTTTTCCTTTGTTTCGGGTTTCCCGCTTTGGGTGTAGTTATGAGTAGAGAAGAGCAGAGGAGACAGATGGTAGGTGAAGCATTTTGGCAGGTCTTGTCAGCTAACAATCAAAAGAAACTAAATACTAACATGTGTCCTTTGGTTGAGGATCGAACACCAAGTACTGATTGCATTCAATGGGAGAAGATGACAGAAAAATCCTTCCAAAATTATTAGGGAAGATAGCAAACCATTTTAACTTCTTGTGAAAAGACAATGTGCCCCTCAAAAAAATTAAAAAAAATTCCAAAAAACCCAATCTCCCCTTCCCCTTCTCCCCGGTATTACATCGTGTTGTTCATAAATAAAAATAAAATAACAACTGAAGCCAATCATCAAATCCGATTTTTACAAGAAACCAAAGGTGGTTAGTGTTGTGTTTACCACTGCGCACATGTAAATAACAAAATAGTCCCTTCTTTACCCAAAAATGTCATTCTCAAATGGTGAATTAAAAAAAGAATGAATGGGCATAATAGAGTTGAAGGAAACTACCAGAAAGCAAGAGGTGAACAGGAATAATAAATATCTGAAGAAAGCAAGAAAAAGAAGGACAAGTTTTGTTTCCGCGGCTGCCATAAACCGCCATTATTGTCGCTGAGCAAGTTTGTGCGAGTCAAGATAGCGTTGGTTAAGAAGGGAATCAAATACGAGTACAAGGGAGGAGATCTGAGCAACAACAGTCCTCTGCTTCTGCAATGACAGAAACACGACGTCGGCCAGAAGGGAAAGGGAAGATTGGGTTTTGGGATTTTTTTTTTTTAATTTCTAGAGGGGCAAAATTGTCTTTTCATAAGAAATTAAAATGACAGACAAGGCCCAAAAAACTGAAAGAATTTTTCACATTTTACAGCCTTTATTTTCATTTAAATTTAAATTTAAATATTTTTTAGAGAAATGTTTCTGTCATTCTTTCAAATATTAGGACCGGAATATGATAGGGAGAATTATTTAAAATTTGCACAACACAGTTAAATACTCTGCAAGGGGTTCAAGTTTGACCGTTTGGCAAAGTAAAATGATAATTAAAGCAACAGTCATTATGTTCTATTAAGTTGTTAATTGAATTTTGCGAT